>NC_137216.1:30771225-30778725 GCF_949987685.1 Ammodytes marinus | reverse complement strand
AACACTGTTTTATGTTTGAATCAACATATTGTCCGACTTGGTTTTTTTTTTTTTTTTTTTTTTTAATTATCTTTATTTGGAGACACATTCGTATATGCAGTTTACAATCATATTGATGCAAAATATACACTGCTCCATCTTTTTTTTTACATAGAGACAATAAAAAGAACAAAAAGAACAGGGGGTGGTTTCAGTTTCAAAAATGTGGAATGAAATAAGTACAGCAGGGGTTGTATTTGAAAGCTAAAAAGAAAAACATGACACATAAGTATAAATAAATAAAAAAAACCCAAAGACAACAGATCAGATCAATCATACGGTTTTGTTTTGTTTTTTGTATGACAGAGAATTAGTTGATACAACTGTTATTGTTTGAAATTCTTAGCATGTAGTTCTCAAATTTGGGAGTTTTTTTCTTTACATAATATGATAAATGATCTAAACAAAAGACAGTTATCAGGCTCAAATGAAGACAGGACAATATTGATGGTTTATTTCCCCTGTGTCTCCACCAGGGGGAGCAGTGCACTGGAGTTAAACTGAACATCATCTTTGTCATGAAAACACTCACGGCCAGTGTGTGTGGATTCATCCGCCGCTGAATATAGTCCCACACTAACAATATATTCCCTATTGTTTGTCTGATAGAAACTGTTTGAACTAATTAAAACTAGGGCTGTCAATCGATTAAAAAATTAATTTAACAGCCCAAGATGGAGTCAGTGATTCTGGAGAACGCATGTTGTCAAAATCAGTGAATATCTCCTCACGATCCACTACCCGACTGTAGGCCTAATGTGTGCACTCTGAAACGAGAGGTAGGAGGGGTGAGCGAGAATTTTATTTCAATTGCCATGTGTGAGAAACTTACATTGCATGTGTGTGTGTCAATTGACAAATAAAGAGACTTAACTTAACTTTAAAAAAAATCCAGTGTTTAACAACAAGCATTCTCCAGAATTTCTGACTGCACCTTTAAATTCCATGATATTAATCAAATAACATATATATGTATATATATATATGTACACACACAGTCATATGAAAAAGTTTGGGAACCAGCCGGCATTATAATTGACTCTGCTTTCACAAAAAAAAGATAAAAGTGGTATGTCTTTAATTTACCAGGAACAGCTAACTACTGGGATGTTTTCCAAACAAAGATTTTTTGAAAAGCAGTATTTGGTTGTGTGAAATAAAATAAAATGTGAAAAACTGGCTGTGCAAAAATATGGGTACCCTTGTGGTTTTGTTGATTTTAATGCCTGTAACAGCATGTAAAACTGATGACTTTAAACACAAAGTTGGTTGGATTATGTTGTTAAGCCTTGAACCTCATAGAAATGTCTGTTTAATCATGAGAAAATGTATTTTAGGTGCCTACATGCAAGTTGCACTTCTCTTTGACTCTCTGCTGAAGTGAGACAGAATGGGATGATCAAAACAGCTCCCAAAATATCTTAAAAACAAAGATTATTCATTATCATGGTTTAGGGGAAGGCTACAAGAAGCTTTCCCAAAGGTTTCAATTGTCAATTTCTACTGTAAGGAACGTTGTCAGGGAATGGAAGGACACAGGCACAGTTGCAGTTAAACCCAGGTCTAGCAGACCAAGAAAAGTACAAGAGCGGCATATGCGGCGGATTGTGAGAATGGTTGCACACAACCCAAAGATCACCTCCAAAGACCTGCAAGAACATCTGGCTGCAGATTGTGTATCTGTACATGGTTCAACAAATCAGTGCAATGTTGCCTGCTGAGAGGGGTTCCCAAACTTTTTCATATGACTGTATATAGATATAGATATATATATATAGATAGAGTGGCCGGTGAGTGTATATTGTAATATTATGCTGATTTGCTGTTACCTGATCTGTAGAGTTCAGTGTGCAGGAAGGCCAGTCCTCTAGTGACACCGTGATTCATTCTGCAACAAGTCAACCAGTCTACGGTGTGGAGGGAGAGGTATCGAGACAGACAGCCCTGAGAGAGAGAGACAGAGAGACAGGCAGGCAGAAAGACAGAGAGAGAGAGACAGGCAGACAGACAGGCAGGCAGACAGACAGAGAGAGAGAGAGAAACACACACACACACACACACACACACACACACACGTTAACTTTTTCAGCCAGCCCTGAGACATAAGAGATAAAAACAGTTCAAGTTTCGTTGAAATTGTGACGCAGAAAACGTATTGTGTAAATAGATAGATTATGTGTGCATTGACCAGGGGTTATACAGCCCAATTACAATCCTTATTTAAAGGATAAGTCTGCCGCAGTGTGTGTGTGTGTGTGTGTGTGTGTGTGTGTGTGTGTGTGTGTGTGTGTGTGTGTGTGTGTGTGTGTGTGTGTGTGTGTGTGTGTGTGTGTGTGTGTGTGTGTGTGTGTGTGTGTGTGTGTGTGTGTGTGTGTGTGTGTGTGTGTGTGTGTGTGTGTGTGTGTGTGTGTGTGTGTGTGTGTGTGTGTGTGTGAGAACAGACAGTTAAGCCGGTAATTACTGTCTGACCGCTACAGAGGAATGCAGCAAACCAACCGACCAGAAACTAAACTGTGAGTGTGTGTGTGTGTTCGTAGCTGTGTGTGTGAGTGTGTGTGTAGCAGTGTGAGTGCATGTGTGTGTAGCAGTGTGTGTGTGTGTGTGTGTAGCAGTGTGTGTGTGTGTAAGTAAACAGTCTGTTGTTTGTTGTAAACAGGAAGCAATTTGTTGATGTGTACGATTGTGAATGATAGAAAATTATAAAGATTTGATGCTACTGTGTGTGTGTGTGTGTGTGTGTGTGTGTGTGTGTGTGTGTGTGTGTGTGTGTACTGTGTGTGTACTGTGTGTATGTGTACTGTGTGTGTGTGTGTGTGTGTGTGTGTGTACTGTGTGTGTGTGTTCGTTCATTGGCTGCAGACAGGAAGTAGCTTTGAAGGCGCCGTCCTGTAGCACAATAGCACGTCTAATGTAGATCAGTCAGAGGCGTGTGTGTGTGTGTGTGTGTGTGTGTGTGTGTGTGTGTGTGTGTGTGTGTGTGTGTGTGTGTGTGTGTGTGTGTGTGTGTGTGTGTGTGTGTGTGTGTGTGTGTGTGTGTGTGTGTGTGTGTGTGTGTGTGTGTCTGTGTGTGTGTGAGCTCCCCCTATAGGTCACTGTAAGCAATAACATTGTTTTTTAAGCACTAGTCAATTTCTAGATTTTTGTCTATTTATCTTCCATAACATGTCTTCTTTCATACTAGTATAAATCAAAAGGTCCAACATGTACATTCAGGTGTTTTATTTGACTAAACCTTGTCTGTTTGCGTCTGTATATTTCTCCTATACGACCATCTTTAACGGACACATACTGTGCTATGAGCAACTTTTAAATATTTCTGAAACAGTCTAATTTTTCCTCTGATGATCATAAATTACATGTAACAGCAAACGAGACCATCAGTGCAACGAATGCTAATTTTTATATGGTTTTTCTTAATGCCTTTGTCATGGGTATATACGCTCACCCAGGAACAACAGCTGGCGTGGTAAAAACACTACCGCTTTTGTCCAAAGGGGGGGCGCTAGAATTAACACAACCTGAAAGCCCCTCGTAGCACCTTTTAAAACTAACTTACGTGTGGGTAAAACTCCATTAATATGAGGAATTCAGGCCGCCCGTCAACACCAGTCCTTTCGTCTGCGCTAAGGAATCGTGCGATGTTGTCATGTTGCTGTAGTAACGGAACGTTGTAGATGGAACGTTCGTTGACGTAGTTCTGGCGATTCGATGAGCTGAAGAGTTTAACGGCCACACAGCGGTCGTTAAGGCAACCGCGGAACACCGTGCCGTAACGCCCTCGACCAATCAGCTGCAAGGAAGGGAGAGAAAGGGGAGGAGTTAGAGAGACAGAGACGGAGGTATGGTGTCCCACAAGGTTCAATGCTAGGTCCTCTGATATTCAGGTAACGTATGTTTATGTACACTTGATTGGCACACAGGTGTGTGTGTGTGTGTGTGTGTGTGTGTGTGTGTGTGTGTGTGTGTGTGTGTGTGTGTGTGTGTGTGTGTGTGTGTGTGTGTGTGTGTGTGTGTGTGTGTGTGTGTGTGTGTGTGTGTGTGTGTGTGTGTGTGTGTGTGTGTGTGTATTGACCTCCAGTAGTTTCAGATTGTCCAGGTCGACATTAGAATCTGTGTTCGCTGCTTCCATCACATCCAGAGCCGACAGACTGAGCTTCTGCTTTCCTGAGAATCACAGCAAAGAAATGGTGCCAATTAATATTATGTTATTAATAAAAGAGAGGGTTAGTCTGTGTGTGTGTGTGTGTGTCTGTCTGTGTGTGTGTCTGTCTGTCTGTCTGTCTGTCTGTCTGTCTGTCTGTCTGTCTGTCTGTCTGTCTGTCTGTCTGTCTGTCTGTCTGTCTGTCTGTCTGTCTGTCTGTCTGTCTGTCTGTCTGTCTGTCTGTCTGTGTATGAGTGAGTGAGTGAGTGCATGTTGTCAATAGTGTGAGTGAGTGAGAGTTAGCGTTCGGTGTGTGTGTGTGTGAATGAGTGAGTGAGTGCGAGAGTGAGTGAGTGTGTGAGTGTGTGACTGAATAAGTGTGTGTGTGTGTGTGCGTGAGTGACTGAATGACTTGAGTGTGTGTGTGTGTCACCTCTAATCATACGGTATCCCAGGAACAACGCCCCTATGACGACGGCTGCTATGGCCACGGTCACCAGGGCGATGAGCGCTGACTCCTCACGACTTAGCGGCTTGTGATCTGTTGGGGACAATGACATCATAGATTACATCACTGTGACATCATAGATTACATCACTCAGTATGTTTCCATGGGACAACTGGATTGGATTCTCAAATATTCCGAACTAGACACTCGAACGGACCGTGTCACTTGTCTGAGTATACATGGCCTTTCAAATATTCGATAAATGTCCGATGCATGGCTGTCTCCACTATGCTAGGTGGCGCTGTAGCCCTTTCAACAAGTGGTTATAGAGCCACGTCCGGTTCCCTTCCGGCAACAACCCTACTATTTATTACGTCGTCTCCTTCCACTTCCTTGTGAAATCCTCCGCAGGGATTCTGGAGCAAGCGCAGAACGAGAACTCCGATATGCGATGTCCGATCCCTGTATACATGCAGAGAAAATGCCGACTATGAACGAGTTATCTAGGTGTTCTTATCCGACTTCGCTTGTCCGTTAATGTGCCGATTTGTGTGCGAAGTAGATCGGATAAAAATAACAACAGACAGCTTGATGGTGTGTTGTGCCCCCCAACGGAGCCTTCAAGGTAGCGCTGCCTGGAAGGCCCTATCCCCTATCCCCTATCACCCAGCCTAAGTCGTTGTAGGTTGGCCCTACTCACCTGTGTGTGTCTCCCCTCTGTCTAAATAAATGAAGAAAAAATGCCCACAAAATAATGTTAAAATGTTATATAGGCTAATAATAAAAAGTAAAAGTCCAGTGTAATACCTGTTTGTCTGTCTGTCTGTCTGTCTGTCTGTCTGTCTGTCTGTCTGTCTGTCTGTCTGTCTGAATTAATGTAGAATCAACACAAAGTAAGTATATTTAGATAAGTAAAGATCCAGTGTAATACCTGTCTGTCTGTCCCCCCTCCTCTCTGTCTTCATAGGTCTCAGGTCTGGCGTGTCTGTCTGTCTGTCTGTCTGTCGGCTCTACTCACCTGTCTGTCTGTCTGTCTGTCTGTCTGTCAGCCCTACTCACCTGTCTGTCTGTCCCCTCTCCTGTCTGTCTGTCTGTCTGTCCGCCCCTCTCACCTGTCTGTCTGTCCCCCCTCCTGTCTGTCTTCATAGGCCTCAGGTCTGGCGTGTGCTCGGCGGTTGGAGCCTCGGTGAAGTTGACGTTACACAGATCTCGGCTGCAGCAGCAGAATCTGTAGCTGCCATTTTGAACCTGGGAGGGCGGCGCCGTAACCAGGCAACGGTCGCCACGGCACTCCTGCTGGTTCCCAATGTGAGTCCAACATCCTGCAAGTACAAGGCAGGGTAGACTGTTAGTGTGTGTGTGTGTGTGTGTGTGTGTGTGTGTGTGTGTGTGTGTGTGTGTGTGTGTGTGTGTGTGTGTGTGTGTGTGTGTGTGTGTGTGTGTGTGTGTGTGTGTGTGTGTGTGTGTGTGTGTGTGTGTGTGCGTGCGTGCGTGTGTGTGTGTGTGTGTGTGTGTGTGTGCGTGCGTGTGTGTGTGTGTGTGTGTGTGTGCGTGCGTGTGTGTGTGTGTGTGTGTGTATATGCGTGTGTGTGTGTAACCAATGTGAGTCCAACATCTTGCAAGTATGGAGAGTTAGCTGTTAGTGTTTCAATGCATTTCTTTTGACTATTCTACAAACTAAAAATAAAAAGTACGTACTTTGTTTTCAGTAGCCTATGCTAAAATTGGGGCATACTATTTTATCATAGTAAGGTCTGCCTTTTCAAACTGAGATTCAACTATCTGCGATACTATTTGTTAATCATAAAAGGTAATTGGAGTGTGTGTTGTGTGTGCATGTGTGTATATTTGTGTGTTTGTGTGTGTGTGTCTGTGCTTGTCTGTCTGTCTGTCTGTCTGTCTGTCTGTCTGTCCGTCCGTCTGTCTGTCTTCATGTATATAATCACCTTGCTTCACCAGGTGTGTCTCTCCGTCCGGCTTCTTCTCCCACAGCCCGTAGCAGCGAGAGCCGCGGCTGCAGCGAATCGTAGCGTTCTCTCTCACGGATCCTCGAAGCTCATTGGCCGGTTCGCTGCTAGGTCCCGCCCCCTGGAGATGGTCAGTGAAGGCACACTCTCTGTCTGTGTCATCGGCTTGGAAACCTAGGGTACAAGGAGATAAAAAAAAAATTCGGATGAGTACAATTGTTCATAAAACTTCCTGAAACAGTCGTGTGTGTGTGTGTGTGTGTGTGTGTGTGTGAGAGAGTCAGTGTGTGTGTGTGTGTGTGTGTGTGTGTGAGAGAGTCAGTGTGTGTGTGTGTGTGTGTGTGTGTGTGTGTGTGTGTGTGTGTGTGAGGGAGTCAGTGTGTGTGTGTGTGTGTGTGTGTGTGTGTGTGAGAGAGTCAGTGTGTGTGTGTGTACATAATCAAGGCACATTCTCTGTCTGTGTCATCGGCCTGGAAACCTGGGGTACAAAGAGACACACATTTTGGTACAATTTAGCAAATGCCTTATAGAACTCTATACCAAGGCCATCAGGACCAGCTGTCTTTCAATTTGGGAATCATTTTATTGCTGTATAAGCACTTGTTGTAATGATATTTCTGAGTTAAAGACCTACTTCACCGGTGGAAATATGAAGTTGTATTGAACTCTGAGATCCTATGTAGTATAAATGTGCAAACATTTTAGAAATCGGTTCATCCTAGCCTGAGAAAAGGCAGAAAGAGTGTTTTATGGTCTCACTGTCTAACCCTACATTTTTTCACATGTGTGACATCACACATGGTAAAATGAACTGTTAGGATTAACAGGACAGCTGGGCCAAGGGAAGACTGAGGGAAGACTGAGGGAAGAAAAAACCTCATTCATTATATTATAATAGTGATTTT
>NC_137216.1:30758725-30761225 GCF_949987685.1 Ammodytes marinus | reverse complement strand
AAAGATGAATACTCCAAAATGCAATTGGAGTTAGTGGGGCATTTATGTATTTTCAGCATACTACAATTGACGTGCATGTATTTGGGACATCCTAAATCTTTTGGCATACTAAATTGCAGGGAAGTATGGGGATTGGAACGCAGGGTTATTTATATTTAAATAAAAGGAAAAGCCTGTGTGGTCCTTTAAGAATAACAACACGTTTTAATGCACATGTGATATGAAGACAATTTTTCATTTATTTCATTTTACCTTTATTTATACTGTAGAGATCAATTGAGGTGTGTGTGTGTGTGTGTGTGTGTGTGTGTGTGTGTGTGTGTGTGTGTGTGTGTGTGTGTGTGTGTGTGTGTGTGTGTGTGTGTGTGTGTGTGTGTGTGTGTGTGTGTGTGTGTGTGACCCTCATTTATAATGATGTCGAGTCAAACAAATGCAAAGCGAAAACAACACAATGTACATGAATGCAAATACATCAAATACACAACAAGCTGATAAAGAGAAGAAAAAAACAATTGTGTGTGTGTGGGTGTGCGTGTGTGGTGCGTGCGTGTGTGTGTGTGTGTGTGTGTGTGTGTGTGTGTGTGTGTGTGTGTGTGTGTGTGTGTGTGTGTGTATCATAAGTTGTTTTGAACGGGTTTGAGAGTGAGAACATTCTAGAAAGCTTTCTCTATCCAGTATGGGACGGTTATCGCAACAACAAAAAATAATTATCCTTAAGGTTTTGAACAAAGAGATAGACATCAGGGGCCGTATTCACAAAACATTTTAAGGCTAAGAGTAGGTCCTAACGTGCTGATTTAGGAGTAACTCTCAAAAATAAGGGGCGTTTCACTCCTAATTTTAGGACTCCTAACTTTTTAAGATAAGTGTAATTCACAAAGCATTTTAGCGCTAAAACTAGCTCCTAAATCTATGAAAAGCTAGGAGTCCTCGAGAGGACTCCTAAGTCACTAAGAGTAAATCACAGACACTCATTTGATGGCATTTTGGAGAGATTTAATGCTAGTGAGCTTTACAAAAGGTACCTTAATAGCTGTAAGGGTTTAATGATCTTAGTAAAGCTATGTTTAGAAAGTATAGACACATTTATATTTATTATATTTATATAAAAAATTATGTATTAAGTTCCTTTTCCTGCAGTTGCTTTGGGTTTACGATGCACTGAAAGTTACTGTTGGTGTCACGTTTGGGTTTAATTTGTTACTAGAGTAGGCCCATATGTGGCGCTTCCATCTCCTCCATTCCACAGGTCCGCTACTGTATAGTTGCGTGTCTCGCCTTTTTCCTTCCGCATGCACTTTACGATTTCGCCAGCTGTTGTTTCTAAATTGCGAATTTCCTGGTTTGCCGCTGTCTGACTATTGCGGCATAGTCCGCCGTTGAGGGAAATACAGTGAGAGTGCATGGCGTGCAGCTGTTCAATGAGGATATTTTTTCCGATTCAAATCATTGTAACATTTTAAATTAATAGACCTATGTGGCGCTATTGTAGGTTAATTGTGAACGAATGTGTGGGAAACCCTGCAGTATCTTGGTTTCATGTTAAATCAGTGTCACTTGTCATTAATTGTATATAAAAACTCTTCACTTTAATACAGCGACACGATATGGATATCTCCACAGTGTTTCTATCATAAACTCACTCTTAGCTCTCATTCCCTCTCAGCCAATCACTGTGGGCATAGAAGGTATGAACATGACATCATCCATAGCAACAGGGTCAACACCGCCCTCTAGTCTTAGCTTAGGAGTCCCTCCCATTCCTTAGTAAAAGTTGGTCTTATCAGCTTTGTGAATAGGTTTTAAGAAATTACTCCTTACTAAGAACTTTTAGTGCTCCTTATGAGTACTCTTAGCGCTAAGATAAAATGTTTTGTGAATACGGCCCCTGGCTTATAGAGTAAATAAGATAGATAGATAGATAGATAGATAGATAGACAGACAGACAGACAGACAGACAGACAGACAGACAGACAGACAGACAGACAGACAGACAGACAGATAGATAGATAGAGTAAATAAAACAGAGAGGCAGTAGTGATAGAGAACAAATGGAGGTTCAGGTTTACTAAGGGGGACAGTGCCATCCAGTGGAAACACTCAGTTACTGATATTGACTTGTTTTTTTAAACTTTGGGTTGCGTTCCAAATCGCATACTTCCTACTATATAGTATGTAGAAAAAAGATTTTGGATGTCCCGATTCTTGTGGCCAGATTTAGGATGGTTAGAAGTACCCGGATGTCCTACTTCATGCGACCAAGATTGTTAGTGTTGAAAACTGCATCCTATTTGGGCGATTCTGACCCACAATCCAGTGTGCACGTGAAGTGACGTCACATCGACGAAGCCTCCATATTTAAACAAACGGGGATGCGACGGATATAAAAGCAAGAGGCAAGATCAAGGCGCAATGTTATGATGAAATAAGAGAGTAAAGTATGTCCCAATAGTATGCATACTGCATCCTAACCAGATTATTTTTATCGTCGGATGTAGTA
>NC_137216.1:30731225-30748725 GCF_949987685.1 Ammodytes marinus | reverse complement strand
ATGAAAAATAATTTAAAAGTAAAAATTGCATAAAATAAGTCAAATCATGTGTGTGTGTGTGTGTGTGTGTGTGTGTGTGTGTGTGTGTGTGTGTGTGTGTGTGTGTGTGTGATAGAGAGAGAGAGAGAGAGAGAGAGAGAGAGAGAGAGAGAGAGAGAATTCAGGAGAGTATACTTAATTGGTAAAAAGTCTCTATCTGGCCTATTAAAAAAAATTCAATGGGATCCCAGTTTCATAAATGATCTCTAAGTGATCCATAAAATCCATAATAATAACTCTTACTCTCGGTCCAAAACTGTGTTGAAGACGGATTAGCAATAGCATCATTAGCTCAGAGCAGAAATATTTAAACTTGAGGAATGTGTGTGTGTGTGTGTGTGTGTGTGTGTGTGTTTGTGTGTGTGTGTGTGTGTGTGTCTGCTTGTGTGACAGTGTGTATATCAGTGTGTGTGTGTGTGTGTGTGTGTGTGTGACGTCTGGCAATAATCACAGCCTTTTCAGAGCTCACGTGGACAGAAAGACAAGCAAGAGGTCGACATTAGGCTAAAAAAAATGTCATTTAAAAACACCGGCTAACGTTCGTGTAGCGGCGGGTAATAGCCGTTTAAAACCTTATAAGGAAGTCGGTGCATATTTCAGCTGTGAGGGCAGAAAGAGCAACATTAGTTAATGTTTGGAGAACAAACATTTCACTCTGATTAAAGTGTCAGTCATACACTAAACGTCTGCCACGGTGCACGTACTGAGCATGGGCAGTGTGTGAGACGGAGAGAGAGAGAGAGAGAGAGAGAGAGAGAGAGAGAGAGAGAGAGAGAGAGAGAGAGAGAGAGCATGGGCAGTGTGTGAGGCAGTGCCAACGCCCCCTGTGGACACTGTCGGCATGCAGGGCCGCCCATAAGGGGCAGAAAGTGGGAAGGCTTTCTAGGGCCCAGTCACTTGGGGGGCCCATGGTCTTTGGAAGCCAAGAACCTAACTAAGCTAAACTTTATTTTTAGATTTTTAGATATTTATGTCCATATCTATTCAGAGTTGGGTGTTAACACAGAGCTGCGGCTCCGCTTAGGGCCATTTAAAAAGCAGTAGAAAAGCAGAAATGTTCAAAATGTTTCAGATTGAGCACAGCGGAGTGTAACTGTTTCAAACATAATCCATCCTATGAACCCTTTGTGTGCCAAATGGTGACAAGATTGGGTTTTGATATTAAACAGTTTTGTCTGGATTAAATTTCCTGAGTCGTTCCACATTTACCTGCTACTTGTGTCTGGGTGTGGTTGTGAAAAGCATTTGGACCCCATGAAAAAACAGGTTGGGTACCTTCAAGTCTTCAGGTTGACACGGCCAGCCAGGTCTGACCAGTTTTTCAGAAACCTGGCCAATCGACCAACCAGCCGGGTCCTATCACAATGAAGCTGACGAGCAGCATCATCCTGTTTTAATTATTGCCGTAACACCAAGGTCCTGCTTTCTGTATTGTTTCTAAAAATGAAAATAGACCTAAAAAAGTTCTTTATGCAAAGAAAGACACAAGGCACAAAGAAGTTGGGAATAACTGAAGGGACACATTTGAGTTCAAAGATTAAGAACTTTTTTTTGTAATGATTTCAGTGCTTTTGCAGTGATGAGAGCAGAATGAACTAAGCCTAAATGTTGCAACCAAACATAGGCCAACTTTATAGTTTTGAAGGGTAGGTTGGCCCATAGATAGTATAATAAATAAATAAGGACCTAAGGCCTGGCTGCAGGTGAGGCGGAGGAGCGCGGGGGTATCGATGTGCCCGCACTCTGTCCCGAGAGCGTTCCACATGCCGGGTCATGTATTGTACACACACACACACACACACACACACACACACACACACAGAGACACACACACACACACACACACACACACACAGAGACACACACACACACACACACACACACACACACACACACACACAGAGACACACACACACACACACACACACACACACACACACACACACACACACAGAGACACACACACACACACACACACACACACACACACACACACACACACATACACACACACACAGAGACACACACACACAGACACACACACACACACACACACACACACACACACACACACACACACACACACACAGAGACACACACACACAGAGACACACACACACAGACACACACAAGCCGGGTCATTGTGGTATGACCCGTCCCGGCTGGTTGGTCGATTGGCCAGGTTTCTGAAAAACTGGTCAGACCTGGCTGGCCGTGTCAACCTGTGCCAACCAACTAGCCTGTCCTGTTTATAAGAATGTAGAAGAACTACAAAAGGTACCCAACCTGTTTTTTCATGGGGTCCAAATCCTTTTCACAACCACACCCAGACACAAGTAGCAGGTCCATGGTGGGCGTGTCGGGATCGCGCGTCACTATAAAGTGGACGAGAGTCCGACACACATCTCACCTGTCTTCACTCCTTCACCGGGAACTGACCGCAGCATCAAGCAGCAGAACGTTGGACCAGATTTTGACTTTTATTTGAGGAAAACAACTTGAATCTGTGAAAATACAGGTAAGAAAAGTGTGTGGCACAGCTCTTAGTTATATTGTCTCTTAAGGTGCGAACACACTAGGCACTTTACACGCGTACAGACGCGTATGAAATCGGCCGTTTTTCCATAGGGAACCATTGGTTTACGCGCGTACATGGCGCGTAAATGCGTCACTCGCTCTAAAGCAACATTTTAGCCGCGTTAGCCACGTATGACCCGCGTATATATTACGCGCGTATATATTACGCAGCTACGCGAGGAGTTCAAAAAATGGAACTTTTGTTGCTCCTACGCGAGACAATTAGCCGCGTTGGCCAATCAGCGTTGGGCTTGACCCGACGTCACATACATTGGCAGGGTCGGAGAACAGTGTACTGTACACAGAGGCTGATGAGAGACACCGAGGAGGAAATGTATTGCGGCGGCCGGTGCTGTATGAAGCCGCTCGGGTTAGAAGACGTGGGGAAAGTAAACCAGGAGAATGGACTTCCTGGTTAATTCAGTGAATATGTGCGGCTGTGCTTTAGCCGATAAACAAAGTTAGCGCCGTATAGCATTAGTTAACTCACCCTGTTGTGTGCGGGCGGCTAGCGCCTCATATTATGAATCCAAACATGACGGCTATGTCCGCGGGACTTTCACGACAAGTACACGAAGCACCGGTGTTGATCTACGCTAGCCACGGTCCCCTGTCACAGCCAGGTAGGGTAATTTTGGCTACTTGCCTTTATGTTGTGCCGCCGTGCACCGATGCTGCTGTAACTGTGTTTGTTATGTAGCTGCCGTGAATATGCAATGCTGTTTTAATGCTAGGCTATTTGTGCTGTTCAGTTTGTCTTTTGGCACAGTTGTTGGCTGTGTTGTTGTTGTTTTTTGTGTGGACATGCACGCTGTTGTGTCGGGTCGGTTCTGATCGCAGCCATGGTTGATAAGGGAAATACAATATCGGGAGGGAGACTAGGCACGTTACGCGCGTATAACCATTTTTGACACAAAATGATCAAGCAACATTTTAGCTGCGTTACGCACATAAATCTTACGCGTGTAAAGTGCCTAGTGTGTTCGCACCTTTAGCCTGTATTTTATTTTAGCCAATGTATAGTAGCTTGTCTATTAGCCTACTTTTAACTCAAAGTTTGCCACTAACTTGAAACTTTTTATTTTGCTGGCTTTTACTGCCTTATAAAAGCAATTTATTTTCATTTGTAACAATGTTCATTTCAAGCATATTAGCATAGGGGAGAACGGGGTAATCTGAGCCACTTTTTCCATTTGCTCCCCTCTAAGCGAGCTAAAATGATTTATCACTCAAATTTACTCATTTCCCATTAATTCAGGATGTTTCCTAAAAATGGCATTTTGAGGCAAGAATTCATTCAAAAGGGGCCCAAACCAAGTACTGAGTACACATGGATGTATATTTCAGCTGTGAGGGCAGAAAGAGCAACATTAGTTAATGTTTGGAGAACAAACATTTCACTCTGATTAAAGTGTCAGTCATACACTAAACGTCTGCCGCGGTGCACGTACTGAGCATGGGCAGTGTGTGAGACGGAGAGAGAGAGAGAGAGAGAGAGAGAGAGCATGGGCAGTGTGTGTGAGAGAGAGAGAGAGAGAGAGAGAGAGAGAGAGAGAGAGAGAGAGAGAGAGAGAGAGAGAGAGAGAGAGAGAGAGAGAGAGAGAGAGAGAGAGAGAGAGAGAGAGAGAGAGAGAGAGAGAGAGAGAGAGAGAGAGAGAGAGAGAGAGAGAGAGAGAGAGAGAGAGCATGGGCAGTGTGTGAGACAGTGCCAACGCCCCCTGTGGACACTGTCGGCATGTCGGTACTGCAATAACAACACTAAAAATAATTCAAACCGATATGTCAGCCTTTCCTGGACTATATAACAGCGCTGAAGGGACCTACATGACACCTCGTTGACTTTTTATTTTCTGCTTAACATTTGCCTTTAGTTTAAACAATGTCCTTAGAAACCTGTAAAGTAGAGGACGCCATGTTAGCTGTTTATTTTGTTTTGTCTTTTGTTTGTGTGTTCACTTTTTCAGTTGTGTGTTTGTGTTCTTTAAAAAAAAAAAAAAAAACGAAGTAAAAAAATACATTTTACTGATTTCCGCATAGCCCTCCATTATAGAACGCACCTCTGTGGACATATTGTACAATATACTTCTTATCAGCATTACCTTCTTGAAAGTGCCCCTGACTCCTGGAACAACTTACAGCAACAAATTAAACTAAATACCTTCATATCCTTTAACCAATTTAAACAAACTATCTTAAATCTGCCAAACTATACCTGTAACTGTTTTAATTAGGCTATATTGTACTTTCAACCCATTTAATTTTAATTGCTGCCACTTAATCTTCACCACTGTGTAAATGTTTCAATTATTTTCTCTTCACCTGTTGTTGTGTATTTGATGTATTTGCGTTGAATATTGTGTATGTATTGTTGTTTTTCCTTTGAATTTGTTTGAACTCGACGTCATTGAAAATGAGGGTCACCCCTCAATTGGTCTCTCGAGGATAAATAAAAGTTAAATGAAAATGAAATTAAATTTATGAAAAAAGTGTGTTAGAAGTGCCAACTGCCAACGCCCCCTGTGGACACTGTGGGTACTGCAAAAATAACACCAGTATGTACAGGTGAAACTCATATTATTAGAATATCAAGGAAAAGCTCTTTTTGTTAATCTTATTTAATTAAATAAGATTAAGTTCTAGATGTATTAGAGTCTAATAGACCTATAGTGATTTTTTATTTTAACTTTTCATGTGTGTGAGATAGTGCCAACTGCCAACACCCCCTGTGGACACTCATGGTACTGCAAAAATAACACCACTAAATAGTTTCCCCCATAGATATCCATTATAAAACAGACTTTTGTGGACTTCTTGTACAATATTGTAGCGTCTTATCAGCGTTTCTATAAAACAATACCACTTAGGTCCAAAGGGGGTGCTAGAATCAACAACAAATGTAAGCTCCTTGTAGCTACTTTAAAATTATCTTAGACAGACCAAAAAATAAAGATATTTTTTTTGGGCATTTTTATGCTTTATTGATAGTGCAGAGAGACAGAGGTGAAATGGGGCAGAGAGGGGAGTGACATGCAGAGAACGACCGCGGGTGGGAATCAAACCCGGGTCTGCTGCTGGGCCCGGCCCGGGAGGGGGACGCCTTACCAACTGAGCTAAAGGCGCCCCCACAATTATTATTTCTTAATATTTTTGTGTGTTTTGTTTTTTCTCAGCGGTATGAGCGACGTCCGGTTGTCTTCCGGCGTCTCCGCGGTAACGGGCCTGTCGCCGGGATGCGGTTCCCGTGGAAACGAGCCTCCAGCTTTCATCCTTCCTCCGAGAAATGCCCGAGTCGCTTTGGGGGGAAACGGACGACTGGAGGGAAAGGTGGGAAACATAGGCAAAGAAAGTTATTTTTATTTATTTATTTGCAATCTGCGGTTTTTATTTTATTTTATATATATAATTATCTCTTTGAATTTTGAGTAATTTTTTTTCATTTATTTTATTATTATTATTATTATTATTATTATTATTATTATTATTATTATTATTATTATTATTATTATTATTATTATTACTATTATTATTATTATTATTATTATTATTATTACTATTATTATTATTATTATTATTATTATTATTATTATTATTATTTATTTGTATTGCTAATTATTTCCATCGGTATTTGTGCTTTTATTGGACAGTTAAACAGGAAATACAGTCCAAGGTATTTTTTTATTTTTTTTGCAATTTGCGTTTATTTTTGTATTTTCATTATTTTTATTATTTCTTTGAATTTAGATTTTTTTATTTTTGCTTTTATTTATTTTATTATCATTATTTATTTATTTTATTATCATTATTTATTTATTTATTATTATTTTTTTTTATTGGTATTTTTACTTTTATTAGACAGTGTGTAGAGACAGAGATGAAACGGGGCAGAGAGGGGAATGACATGCAGAGAACGACCCGGGCTGGATTCTAACCCGGGTCTGCTGTGAAGAGGACAGACAGACAGACAGACAGACAGACAGACAGACAGACAGACAGACAGACAGACAGACAGACAGACAGACAGACAGACAGACAGAGAAACAGACAGACAGACAGACAGACAGACAGACAAACAGACAGACAGACACACAGACAGACACACAGACAGACAGACAGAGAACGACCCGGGCTGGATTCTAACCCGGGTCTGCTGTGAAGAGGACTGAGACTCTATGGAGGCAACAGGGCCAATGTCTGGACCCTTAGTAACACATGGCCCCTTGAGTTTTTTTTTCATCTGAGGGGGCCCTGATGCTATCTTTTTGCCCCTTAGGTCACATTAGAGGGGCGACTGTGTGTGTGTGTGTGTGTGTGTGTGTGTGTGTGTGTGTGTGTGTGTGTGTGTGTGTGTGTGTGCGTGTGTGTGTGTGTGTGTGTGTGTGTGTGTGTGTGTGTGTGTGTGTGTGTGTGTGTGTGAGTGTGTGTGTGTGTGTGTGTGTGTGTGTGTGTGTGTGTGTGTGTGTGTGTGTGTGTGTGTGTGACATGATTTATCCAAAGCTAATATTCCAGAAGGCTGTCAGAACAAAGGTGCCTTCTATTTACTTACTTAGAGGAGGTGCCCTACTTTGATTTTTCTAAAGTAGAGAGAGAGAGAGAGAGAGAGAGAGAGAGAGAGAGGGAGAGAGAGAGAGAGCAAGAGAGAGAGAGAGAGAGGGAGAGAGTGTGTCTGTGTGTGAGTTTAAGTGTAAGAGTGTGATAGGGAGAGAGAGAGAGAGAGGAGGGAGAGACACAGAGAGAGAGCGAGGGAGAGAAACAGACAGACAGAGAGAAAGAGACAGACAGAGAGAGAGAGAGATAGAGAGAGAGAGAGAGAGAGAGAGGGAGGGAGAGAGAGAGAGGGAGAGAGAGAGAGGGGGATCAAGCCAGTGAGTGAAAGGAAGCATGTGGATTCCCGCTGTGAGGATTAACTGGTTCAGTCTTGTGACCGGCTGCTTCCTGATCAATGAACCAAAACATTTCATCACCACTTTGGGCTTTTATTTTGGCGAGGCAGTGTGTGTGTGTGTGTGTGTGTGTGTGTGTGTGTGTGTGTGTGTGTGTGTGTGTGTGTGTGTGTGTGTGTGTGTGTGTGTGTTCCTTATTCTTCCTTAAACTATACAGTGGATCTTTTTTATTCAGAATTTAATGTACAAACCATCATTCAGGACAGTTAAAAAAACTAATATAGTATAGTGGGCGTCCTGGGGAAATGCACCTGTTGGAAGACCAAGAAGAAGAAGAAGAAGTACCATAGAATAGATAACTAAATACATCTTCACCTCATCTTCGGGCACCTGGTAAGCTAGTTTCAGGAGCGTCCAGCTGGAAGGAGGCCTCGGGGAAGACCCAGGACTAGATGGAGAGATTATGTCTCCACACTGGCCTGGGAAGGCCTTGGGATCCCCAGTCAGAGCTGGTTGATGTGGGGAAGGGAAAGAGAAGTTTGGGGTTCCCTGCTCAAGCTGCTGCCCCCACAACCCGACTACGGATAAGCGGTTGAAGATGATGATGATGATGATGATGATGATCTTCACCTAATCATTATAACAATATATATATATTTAACTTAACGGCCTTACAGGTTTTTATATATAGTGGGCGTCCTGGGGAAATGCACCTGTTGGAAGACCAAGAAGAAGAAGAAGTACTATAGAATAAATAAATAAATACATCTTCACCTCATCACTTGATATTGTGGAAAGACTTGAGGCAGTGGTGGATGATGCCATCTTTAGTAACTATAGCTTCTTGTCCTTGAAGGCCACCGTAGCTTCTGTAAATTCTCCCACATTTTTTTGTGAAGATTTTTTATTTTTATTTTTTTTAAGAAAATTAATAAATAAATAAATTAAAAATAATATAATTAAAATTAAAATTAATATAAATAAATTCAACAAATAAATAAAATAAAATGGTGAGATTCTGATGTATTGTTTCCAGGTGCGCGGTCACCCTGAGCCCGTGGTCACATGGTACAGAGAAGGGAGCGTTCTGATTGGCTCGGAGCGCTGTGTCATTGAGCAGAGTGGGCGTGGCCACTTCAGTCTGCTGGTGGGAGGAGTCACAGAGGACGACCTCGGGCGCTACACCTGCACAGCAACCAACCAGGAAGGAAGCCGCCAGCTTACTGTGGAGATACTACTAGACGGTAAGAAAATGTATTTTAATTTTAATTTTAATTTTAATTTTAATTTTAATTTTAATTTTAATTTTAATTTTAATTTTAATTTTAATTTTAATTTTAATTTTTAAACTTTATTTTACATTTTTAAATTTTAAATTTTAAATTTTAAATTTTAAATTGTATTTTCTTCTTCTTCTTCTTCTTCTTCTTCTTCTTCTTCTTCTTCTTCTTCTTCTTCTTCTTCTTCTTCTTCTTCTTATTTTTTTTATGTTTTCACTTTAAGATGGCTATTAATAACAGGCGAAGGGACTGCCGATGAAAACTAGAGTTAAAGAATGTTAATTATTGTACAGAGCCTTTTTTTTAATTAAGAATTGACTTGAATCGAGTACATGACGCACTGTTTGTACTGAAAATAAAAATAAATAAATGCTATAAAACTGAACTGTTCTGCTCTCGTGTTTTTCCACCTGCAGAAGATTCTGGGCGTAAATATGGCGTCCCATCCTCCATGAAGTCAAGGTGAGATCAGTCATGGATAATCATTGTGATAAATCCACGGTCGACCACAATCTACTGTATTACTAAACCGACTTGGCACTGTACTGTGTGTCTACGGGCAATTAAACATCTGGGGCCGTATTCACAAAACATTTTATCTTAGCGCTAAGAGTACTCCTAAGGAGCACTAAAAGTTCTTAGTAAGGAGTAATTTCTTAAAACCTATTCACAAAGCTGATAAGATCAACTTTTACTAAGGAATGGGAGGAACTCCTAAACTGAGAATAGAGGGCGGTGTTGACCCTGTTGCTATGGATGATGTCATGTTCATACCTTCTATGCCCACAGTGATTGGCTGAGAGGGAATGAGAGCTAAGAGTGAGTTTATGATAGAAACACTGTGGGAGATATCCATATCGTGTCGCTGTATTAAAGTGAAGAGTTTTTATATACAATTAATGACAAGTGACACTGATTTAACATGAAACCAAGATACTGCAGGGTTTCCCACACATTCGTTCACAATTAACCTACAATAGCGCCACATAGGTCTATTAATTTAAAATGTTACAATGATTTGAATCGGAAAAAATATCCTCATTGAACAGCTGCACGCCATGCACTCTCACTGTATTTCCCTCAACGGCGGACTATGCCGCAATAGTCAGACAGCGGCAAACCAGGAAATTCGCAATTTAGAAACAACAACTGGCGAAATCGTAAAGTGCATGCGGAAGGAAAAAGGCGAGACACGCAACTATACAGTAGCGGACCTGTGGAATGGAGGAGTTGGAAGCGCCACATATGGGCCTACTCTAGTAACAAATTAAACCCAAACGTGACACCAACAGTAACTTTCAGTGCATCGTAAACCCAAAGCAACTGCAGGAAAAGGAACTTAATACATAATTTTTTATATAAATATAATAAATATAAATGTGTCTATACTTTCTAAACATAGCTTTACTAAGATCATTAAACCCTTACAGCTATTAAGGTACCTTTTGTAAAGCTCACTAGCATTAAATCTCTCCAAAATGCCATCAAATGAGTGTCTGTGATTTACTCTTAGTGACTTAGGAGTCCTCTCGAGGACTCCTAGCTTTTCATAGATTTAGGAGCTAGTTTTAGCGCTAAAATGCTTTGTGAATTACACTTATCTTAAAAAGTTAGGAGTCCTAAAATTAGGAGTGAAACGCCCCTTATTTTTGAGAGTTACTCCTAAATCAGCACGTTAGGACCTACTCTTAGCCTTAAAATGTTTTGTGAATACGGCCCCTGAATACATTTAAAAAATTGCATGCGGGGTCCCCCAAGGTTCCATTCTGGGGCCTCTTCTGTTTAACTTCTACATGCTCCCACTAGCTCAGATTAAATCTGTAACGTTAGAAACCACAAACCAAGTTAGAAATCTTGGTGTTGGCATATATTCAGACCTGAATTTAAAAAAAGGGTTTATCTTTAGTAGACTTGACTACTGTAACGGCGTCTTCATCCTAAAAAATCAATCAGACGATTATCTCTAAAATCGCATTTCAATATTTTCTTATGTTTCAGTTTTAATGTATCTCCATGCCCCTGTAAAGCCCCTATCTCACTGGGCTGCGACAGTGTGCGACAAGTTGGAGACACAAAATTGCGACAAAATATGTGAATTTAGCGACAATTTTCACTTGCAGTCTCACTGAGTTGGTTCCTCACGACACGTTTGCGAATGTCCCATGGCCAACACTTGCCAGGAGGTCACATTTATGTCTCCCGAACGTCTGGCGAGCGTCGCACGAACGGAATGTCAGTCTCATTTTTGTCTCAAATCAGTCACACTTTAGTTTCATATGTCGCCAACCCCTCGCAAAGTTGTTTCACATTGCTCGCACTTTCTGACTCGCGGAAACTAAATTGAGAAGGGTTTGCGATGCGTTTGAGACACCTGCGACCACTCTGAGACTATTTTGAGACTAGATTTGTCGCACACTTTTTTTGAACATGTTCAAAATTCATGCGACAGGACTGCGCGGCTCTGCGACTCATGCGAGGAAATTGAGACCTCCGCGAACGTTTGGAGACAGTTTAGAGACTCGTTTGCGACTGCAGTCTCAAACTTGTCGCAAACAGTCGCAGCCCAGTGAGATAGGGGCTTAAAGCAGTTTGAATTGCTTCAGGGGTACCTATCACTCTTTAAACATAATACGTTTAATTTTTTTACGTTATTTTACAAAAACAAATATTTAAACCTCATTTTTATTAGTGATGCTAATAGAACTACATTTCCCATGTTTCCAGGTGTCGTTCTGTAGTCCCATCGCTAGAGAGCAGACCCAGTATTTGGGGCGAGAGTCCTCCGAGGTTCATCACCAAACCCAGCCGAGTGTTCGCCAAGCCGGGACACACCGCCAAGTTTACCGCCAAGGCTACGGGGCGGCCGCAGCCACACGTCACATGGCACAAGGTGAAAATAAGAATGGTTCTATTTATTATTTATTTATAAACTTTATTAATTAAAGCTGGGGTGGAGGATTTGGGGAGAAAATGGCAGTTGGGATAGAGATTTGAATCCAAATACCTCAACCGATCCACTTGTTCTCTTTGGTCCCTCCCCTATGGTCCCTCCCTGACACGCTCTACTACACCAACAAAGTCGGTGCCAAAGTGAATGGACAGTCCCAACAGCCAATAAGAACAGAGAATCGGAGCCTCACTCTGATTGGTCAAAGTGTACAGCTCATGTTAACGTTGACCAATCAGAAATCACATACCCCAGCTTTAAAGCCTCTGTAAACCTGGTCTAATAATATTAGTAAAAATCAACATATAGTAAAGTTGGGTTTCTCAATAAGCTTTTGCAAAAATCAGATAAAATAAATGTTCATAAATATTATAAAACTTACGTGGGTGAAAATATGTTTGTATTTACCTGTGTTAGAAGGAGATAATACTTTTTTTTTATCTTCACGGCCACAAAAAGTAAAAATGTTCAACTATGTCCTAACAGAAACTGTGTATTTTTTTTTCTCTAATTAACTGTAAACCCAAATCCACAAAATTCCTCTTGTCTGTCTGTCTGTCTGTCTGTCTGTCTGTCTGTGTGAATGTCTGTCTGTCTGTCTGTCTGTCTGTGTGAATGTCTGTCTGTCTGTCTGTCTGTCTGTCTCTCTCTCTCTCTGTCTGTGTGAATGTCTGTCTGTCTGTCTGTCTGTCTGTCTCTGTCTGTCTGTGTGAATGTCTGTCTGTCTGTCTGTCTCTGTCTGTCTGTGTGAATGTCTGTCTGTCTGTCTGTCTGTCTGTCTGTCTGTCTGTCTGTCTGTCTGTCTGTCTGTCTCTGTCTGTCTGTGTTGTCTGTCTGTCTGCCTGCCTGTCTGTCTGTCTGTCTGTCTGTCTGTCTGTCTGTCTGTGTGAATGTCTGTCTGTCTGTCTGTCTGTCTGTCTGTGTCAGTGTGAGGCAGAGTTACAGTCCAGTGGGCGTGTGCGTCTGTACGAGCGCTGCGGTCTTCACTTCCTGGAGATACAGGAAGTGACGGTGGACGACGCAGGAAGTTACACGTGTTCCGTAACCAACAGCGCCGGCACGGCAACCGCCACGGCAACGCTCAACGTCCAGGGTGAGACGACCAATCAGAAAGCAGAGAAAATATACACACAAGGAAACACAGACAGACAGACAGACAGACAGACACACACACACACACTTTTCCCTACCCTACCACATGGCTAACACACACACACACACACACACACACACACACACACACACACACACACACACACACACACACACACACACACACACACACACACACACACAGACACACACACATACACTGCTGTGCAGAAACCAACAGCAAGCAAAATAGGGAGAGAAAGATGGAGACAAATGTATTGATAAAAGCCAAACGTCAGGAAACACATTATAATAATAAATGTAAGTTTCTTTCTCCTGCCAGGTGTTCCAGAAGACTCCCCCAGGTGAGTCGAAGCTTTGCACCTTTCAACACCAAAACGATCTCTGTACACACACACACACACACACACACACACACACACACACACACACACACACACACACACACACACACACACACACACACACATACACACACACACACACACACACACACACACACACACACACACACACACACACACACACACACACACACACATACAGTTAGTTTGTACTGTGAGATATTTAACAGGGACAAAAGCTGAATATGACCCTATATAAACTTTATATAAATATGTATAAAATCTCAAATAATTTCTACAAAGCTAAAGTTTTTCCAGAATAGTTTTCTCTCATCGTCTCACTGCTGAATCATAAAAACTGTTTTCATCTCGACTCAAAAGAACAGATCACACTCAGGCCGATCACAGAAAAGTTAGTTTTTATTGTGAGATATTTAATATAGAAATAAGCTCAAAATGTACCTTTGTAAACCTCTATATAAAAATAAATATGTATAAAAAAACCCAAATATTTTCTACAAAGCTAAAGCAATTTTTTCTCTCTCATTGTCTCACAGCTTAAACATAAAAACAGTTTTCATCTCGACTCAAAAGAACAGATTAAAACCATAATTTGAACGTTAACAAACTAAACGACGTATTTATTCGTGACATATTCTTCTCTCTAAACGATCCCAGCTTGTCTTCAGTCTGTGGATAATTATTATAAAATGTTTCAACAACACAAACAAACAAAACTATAAATCTCAGAGATTAGACATTAACGTCGACATCTGTCTGCAGCTGCGTTGGTCTAAAACCAAAAGCGTTTAATGTCATACAGCTACGGAAAAAATTAAGAGACCACTCCAAATGTTCAGTGTCTCTTGTTTTACTCTTTATAGGCATATGTTTGAGTAGAATGAACATTTTGGTTTTATAATATAAACTACTGACAACATTTCTACCAAATTCACAATAAAAATATTGTCATTTAGAGCATTTCCAATAAGTAATGTAGAGATGAAGATTGAAGAAAAATCCAGACTGGTCTCTTAATTTTTTCCGGAGCTGAATCATGACAAATTACTAATAATTGATTGGATTTATATAGCGCTTTATTCCCTAAGGACTCAAAGCTCTTTACAGGGTTCCAGGTTCAATTCATTCACACACAGTCATACCGGTGGTGGTAAACTACGATAGTAGCCACAGCTGCCCTGGGGCAGACTGACGGAAGCGTGGCTGCCATTCAGCGCCAACGGCCCCTCAGACCACCACCTCAAACATACAGCAATCATACACATTCACACAACACACAACACACTAACAATTGCTAATATAATAATAATACTGAAGAAATAAGCTTAAAATAAATAAATATGTATAGCATAAAATCTCAAATAATTTCTACAAAGCTAAAGTTAAATGTCGTCTCTCATTGTCTCACAGCTTAAACATAAAAACTGTTTTCCTCTTGAGTTGAAAGAATAAATTAAAAGCATATCTTGCACGTTAACAAATGGACATATTTCTTCATGACATATTCTTCTCACTAAACGATCCCAGCTTGAATCCTGACTAATTACTAACAATTGCTAATATTTTTACAGATGGCCGTAGGTTTTATTATAACACTGGGGGGGGAAGGGCACATTAAGCACTAGGGTTTGAACATCAAACATTGGTTGCGTTCCGAATCGCATACTTTCTACTATATAGTATGTAGAAAAAAGATTTAGGATGTTCCGATTCTTGTGGCCAGATTTAGGATGGTTAGAAGTACCCGGATGTCCTACTTCATGCGGCCAAGATTGTTAGTGTTGAAAACTGCATCCTATTTGGGCGATTCTGACCCACAATCCAGTGCGCACGTGAAGTGACGTCACATCGACAAAGCCTCCATATGAAAACAAACGGGGATGCAACGGATATAAAAGCAAGAGGCAAGCTTAAGGCGCAATGTTATGATGAAATAAGAGAGTAAAGTATGTCCCAATAGTATGCCTACTGCATCCTAACTAGATTCTTTTTATCGTCGGATGTAGTATGTAGAATAGAAAAAAGAAAGAGTATGAGATTCGGAACGCAACCATTTATTTTTTCTGCATTCTGGTGAATGTAATGCCTTTTCGGTATTAATTTATGGTTAAAATGTCTTTATATAATGATATGTCTCTGAGTTTAAGCAAGGCAATGGTTAAGGTGAAGATGGTTTGGTACTTTAGGGAGAGGCACCTATTTGCAGACCCATGGGGAAAGTGGAGCTCCACCGGAAGCCACGCCCTGAACTCATTTCATTGGTCAGAATTGTAACCTACTCTGAATTTGTTTTCTTCTTTTTGTTTTACTGCCGGAGTTCACCTAGCGGTGAATAATAATACACAGTTTCCACCGGTTATGGTGCTAGTACACAGTAAAATACGTCAGTTTGTTAAGGGTCCCAAGTGGCCAGGACGGTGGTAAAAAGTAGATGTTGAGGTAGAAGATGAATGAAGCGACGAAGCTTTGTGTACATCTTCCGAAATCCGTCTGTTTAATTCACAATCATCACGAGTAGGTCAATCACATACAAATATCAACTCTTATAAATGAAACACAAAAAGTGCCACCACATTAAAATAAATAACTCATTTTAAAAAGTGCAAACACATCAAAACACACAACTCATTTAAAAAAGTGCAAACACATCAAAACACACAACTCATTTTAAAAAGTGCAAACACATCAAAACACACAACTCATTTTAAAAAGTGCAAACACATCAAAATACAAATACAAAATTCACATGAACTTTTTTTGTTTTATTTATAAGAGTTTATATTTTTATGTGATTTGTGTCTTTCAGTGACCCCCACATTATTATTATTGTGTGTGTGTGTGTGTGTGTGTGTGTGTGTGTGTGTGTGTGTGTGTGTGTGTGTGTGTGTGTGTGTGTGTGTGTGTGTGTTTGTGTGTGTGTGTACTTTACAGTACAATCATTGAATGAAGCTGTCAAATGTACCAGCACTTATAGCTGTCAAATTTACAAATCGTCTTCTAAACCAATGAAATTGAGAGTTCATGGTTTTCCACCAATGAAATGACGTTCGGGGAGGGACAACGCTTTTGACCAATGAACGAATGAACTGAGTTTGGGGCGTACAATTCTGACCAATGAAATTAGTTCGGGGCGTGGCCCCATCCTATTTCCGGTGGAGCTCCGTTTTCAATGGTTTCCCCCATGGGTCTGCAAATAGGTACTCTTGACTTTAGGGGGAAATCATTGGAAAATATACAGTATAGTTTCAGGTCAGACGGATATACGTACAGCTCTGGAACACTTTCAGAGACCACTCCAAATGTTCAGTGTCTCTCGTTTTACAATGTATAGGCAAATGTTTGAGTAGAATGAACATTTTGATTTTATACTAAAAACTACTGACACCATTTCTACCAAATTCTCCCCAAAAATATTGTCATTTAGAGCATTTTCATTAAGTAATGTAGAGATAAAGATTTAAGAAAAATTCCGGCTGGTCTCTTAATTTTTTCTGGAGCTGTATAAATGGGCCCCTGAGCTGTTGTTTGTACCTCTTCATATTGTTTTTGAGGGGGACAATAACATTTCTGTTAACATTTTCTCCTGCAGAACGGTGACCTCAGCGGACAATGCTTCTCCCAGTACTCCCAGTGTTCCCAGTGTTAATACACAGCAGCCAGTGTTAGGGGTAGGGTCAGGGGTAGGGTTAGGCTCCCAGACACAGCAGCGTGTGTTAGGGGTAGGGTCAGGGTTAGGCTCCCAGACACAGCAAGCCAAACCCGGACAGACTGATCAGCTCAGACCGGCTGCCTCATGGAGGGGCCGGCCGCCTGTACAGCTCCCTCCTGTGGCCGAGAAGAAAACTGCAGCTGCTGCAAAGGTTAGACACACTTTGTTTATTTATTCTTTTTATTTAACCTTTATTTATACTCAAGGTATCAATTGAGGGGTGTGTGTGTGTGTGTGTGTGTGTGTGTGTGTGTGTGTGTGTGTAGTTTGCTTTTACTCAGAAGAAAATCAAAAATATCAGACTATTTCTAACAGAAAATGGCTATTTCTCTCACTTTTATATGTATCTAAACTTAAACTCCCTCCCTGTCTCTGTCTGTCTGTCTGTCTGTCTGTCTGTCTGTCTGTCTGTCTGTCTGTCTGTCTGTCTGTCTGTCTGTCTGTCTGTCTGTCCGTCTCTGTCTCTCTCTGCAAAGGTCAGAGACACTTCATTTTTTTACGTATTAAAAATATAAACGTTTGTTTTCTCTCCGAAAATGTCAGACTTTTTTCTATGAACACTATTTCTCTCACATTTATTTTTGTCTAAA
>NC_137216.1:30711225-30723725 GCF_949987685.1 Ammodytes marinus | reverse complement strand
CAAACTGAAAGTTCCTCGGAGCACCTTTTAAGGAGGGAAGGAAAACATAATTTTTTTTTTTTTTTTTAACCTTTATTCATACAGGTAAATCCCATTGAGTCCGAAGACTCTTTTACAAGGGAGACCTGTTCCCATTCCCACGTTACCATTCACACACACATTCATACACCGATAGCAGCAGGCTAACTATCAACATTCACACGAGGCAAGTTGGGTGAAGTGTCTTGCCCAAGGACACAACAACCATGACACAGGTGGCAGGGCGGGGATCGAACCTCCAACCCTTTGATCATCGGCCGACCCGCTCTACCACCTGAGACACAGTCGCCCCAAAACCTTACCTTTAACAGTCTAGGGCTGTGTTCCAATCCCATTACTATCTACTATTTAGTATGGAAGAAAAAAGATTAAGGATGTCCCAATTATTTTGGTTGATTTACTATGTTTAAAAATACCTGGATGTCTAGTAGATCCGGCCGAGATTTTTAGTGTTGATAATAGCATCCTATTTGGGGCGATTCTGACCCACAATCCTGTGAGAGCAGCGGAAGTGTCATCACATCGACGGAGTACAAACGAGGATGAGACGGATATAAAAGCAAGAGGCAAGATCAAGGCGCAATGTTATGATGAAATAAATAAGAAAAAAGTATGTCCCAATTGTATGCCTACTGCATCCTAACTAGATTCTTTTTATGGTCAGATGTAGTATGTAGAATAGAAAAAAGAAAGAGTATGCCACTTGGAACACAGGGCAGGTCTATGATATCATCATGTGAGTTTTCTTCTTTGTGTGTTGTATTCAATTGCTCATTGACTCCCATGTTAAAAAGGCCGTTTTCACAGCATTATTACCAAAAAACCATTCTAGTCTGTATAAAAAAATATGTCGGTAAAATCTTCATGTGAACTCTGAGGGGGGTGAATTTTTTTTTAGCAGGCTAGTTTTTATACTATTGGAGGTTAGGACTTTTGTGGCGACTGTGTCTCAGGTGGTAGAGCGGGTCGGCCGATGATCCAAGGGTTGGAGGGTCGATCCCCGCCCTGCCACTTGTGTCATAGTTGTTGTGTCCTTGGGCAAGACACTTCACCCACCTTGCCTCGTGTGAATGTCGAAAGTTAGCCTGCTGCTATCGGTGTATGAATGTGTGTGTGAATGGTAACGTGAAATTGGGAACAGGTCTCCCTTGCAAAAGAGTCTTCGGTCTCAATGGGATTTACCTGTAGAAATAAAGGTTAAAAAAAACAACAACAAAAAAACAAAAGAACACTGATGAATAATAAGGGGTGGTATTGCAGGTCGGAGGTCGGAGGTCAGAGGAGCGTTTGAGGCTCCGCGCTTCACCCGTCGTCTAGGCGACCTGAAGGTGATGGACGGCAGCAGGGTTACCATGACGGTGGAGCTGACAGGTACAAGGGGGTGTGTGTGTGTGTGTGTGTGTTTTACTGTGTGTGTGTGTGTGTGTGTGTGTGTGTGTGTCTGTTACTATATGTGTGTGTGTGTGTTTGTGTTACTGTGTGTGTGTGTGTGTGTGTGTGTATGTGTGTTACCATGTGTGTTTGTGTTACTGTGTGTGTGTGTGTGTTACTGTGTGTGTGTGTGTGTGTGTGTGTGTGTTTGTGTTACTGCGTGTGTTACCATGACGGTGGAGTTGACAGGTACAAGGGTGTGTGTGTGTGTGTGTGTGTGTGTGAGTGTGTTACTATGTGTGTTTGTGTTACTGTGTGTGTGTGTGTGTGTGTGTGTCTGTTACTATATGTGTGTTTGTGTTACTGTGTGTGTGTGTGTTACTGTGTGTTTGTGTTACTTTTTGTGTGTGTGTGTGTGTGTGTGTGTCGTCATTACAATCAAGTTAAGAACAATTCTGATGATTTTCCTTAAGTCTTAGATCTTTGATTTAAGGAAATATATACTCATGGTATTGAATCGATTACCAGTAATAAAATAATAAAATTATAGAATAATAGTAAATAATAATATCAAAAAGGCCTTTACACATTAAGTGACAATATGATGATTATTCATTTCTTAGTACTGATTTATCATTTATTTAATTTTTTTTTTAAAATTTTTTATTGTTTATATGTATGTATATATATACACACACACACACACACACACACACACACACACACACACACACACACACACACACACACTGTCAACAACAATGTAAAAATATGCAATGACCTCCTGCTTGTTTTTGTCTCGTCCGTTCTGTCTTAAATGTGAAAACTTAAATTGTCATGTCCCTCACCTGATGTTATGTCTTTCACCTGTCTAGTCCTGCATCACGTCAAAAAAAAAAAAAAAAAAAAAAAAAATGACAATATAGAAAATGGCAATGTAGCAAAGTATAGAAATACATACAGTTAAGTTTAGTTTAGTTTAGTTTTATTTATTCGTCACATACACAATTGCACAGAGTAATGCGCAGTAAAATTGTTGTGCACCAGTCCAGCTGTAATTCAACTATTTAAGTGCAAGGTGGGCTACATGACATTGTCAGTATGTACATGGGGCGACTGTGTCTCAGTTGGCAGAGCGGGTCGGCCGATGATCAAAGGGTTGGAGGTTTGATCCCCGCCCTGCCACCTGTGTCACAGTTGTTGTGTCCTTGGGCAAGACACTTCACCCACCTTGCCTCGTGTGAATGTCGATAGTTAGCCTTCTATGTGTGTGTGTGAATGGTAACGTGGGAAAGGAAAACAGGTCTCCCTTGAAAAAGAGTCTTCGGTCTCAATGGGATTTACCTGTAAGTAAAGGTTAAAAAAATAAATAAAAAAAATTAAAAATCAGCAGCAGTCCAACACACAAATTCAACTCACATTCATTTTAACTCAACCTGTCAGTAACAACCACCCATCTACCCTGCTGCTCTCTAACTGCTCCTGACTCTTGTGATCATTCAGTAACCTGATGGTTGCAGGAATAAAAGATGTTCTGTCTTGCAAATTAAATTTTTACAAGTTTAAAAACCCGATTGTCCTTTGAATATAAACTGTTCTTAACCCGGTGATGTGAGCAGCAACGACAACAGACTGTGGTTGCGTTCCCAATCTCATACTTTCTACTATATAGTATGTAGAAAAAAGATTTAGGATGTCCCGATTCTTATGGCCAGATTTAGTATGGTTAGAAGTACCCGGATGTCCTACTTAATGCGGCCAAGATTGTTAGTGGTGAAAACTGCATCCTATTTGGGCGATTCTGACCCACAATCCAGTGCGCACGTGAAGTGACGTCACATCGACGAAGCCTCCATATGAAAACAAACGGGGATTCGACGGATATAAAAGCAAGAGGCAAGATCAAGGCGCAATGTTATGATGAAATAAGAGAGTAAAAGTATGTCCCAAATAGTATGCCTACTGCATCCTAACTAGATTATTTTTATCGTCGGATGTAGTATGTAGAATAGAAAAAAGAAAGAGTATAAGCCCGGCGGTGAAGTGAGCAGCAAAGAGGACAGACTGTCTGTGCTTCTACAAGTGACTGAAACGTTGAGAATGTGAGTGTGTGACACTTGTTATGAAATATGCTTTTCAACAAAGACACCGTCAGATTGCCTGGTGATTCTCGGTCCAGGAAAAACGCTGTGTGTGTGTGTGTGTGTGTGTGTGTGTGTGTGTGTGTGTGTGTGTGTGTGTGTGTGTGTGTGTGTGTGTGTGTGTGTGTGTGTGTGTGTGTGTGTGTGTGTGTGTGTGTGTGTGTGTGTGTGTGTGTGTGTGTGTGTGTGTGTGTGTGTGTGTGTGTGTGTGTGTGTGTGTGTGTGTGTGTGTGTGTGTGTGTGTGTGTGTTTAAAGTTTCAAGTTGTTTTATTTATCATAGGAAAAATAATTACTGCAGAAGTGGTTGGCTGTGTGTGTGTGTGTGTGTGTGTGTGTGTGTGTGTGTGTCTCTGTGTGTGTGTGTGTGTGTGTGTGTGTGTGTGTGTGTTTGTGTGTGTGTGTGTGTGTGTGTGTGTGTGTGTGTGTGTGTGATTGAAAGAGCTGGCTGTGGCAAAAAGTAAAAAATAAAAGTAAAAATAACACAATAAAAAAGAAAATGTGCAGCCATTGGTGGGGCAAATACACTAATAATAACAACTCTGTGTGTGTGTGTGTGTGTGTGTGTGTGTGTGTGTGTGTGTGTGTGTGTGTGTGTGTGTGTGTGTGTGTGTGTGTGTGTGTGTGTGTGTGTGTGTGTGTGTGTGTGTGTGTGTGTGTGTGTGTGTGTGTGTGTGTGTGTGTGCGCGCGCATTCCTGTGGTATTTCCTGTCAAATCTCTAGGGAGATTGTGGAGATGAGATGAGGACAGATTTTCACTGGAGGAGTCCTCTTCATTTCCTCTGTGTGTGTGTGTGTGTGTGTGTGTGTGTGTGTGTGTGTGTGTGTGTGTGTGTGTGTGTGTGTGTGTGTGTGTGTGTGTGTGTGTGTGTGTGTGTGTGTGTGTGTGTGTGTGTGCGTGTGTGTGTGTGGCCATGTCCTGAGTTATGAGTTGATTATCAGTTAGTATAGAAGTCAAGCATAGCTGAAGGCTGCAGAATATTAACCCAGCAGAGAATGTCTGTGTGTGTGTGTGTGTGTGTGGATAACTGTCTGTGTGTGTGTGTGTGCGTAACTGTGTCTGCGTGTCCGTGTGTGTGTGTTTCTCTGCGTGTCTGTATTACTGTGTGTGTGTCTGCGTTACTGTTTCCATGTTTGTGTGTGTGTGTGTGTGTGTGAGTGTGCATATGTGTGTGTAACTCTGCGTGTCTGTATTAGTGTGTGTGTGTGTGTCTGTGTGTGTGTGTGTGTGTGTGTGTGTGTGTGTGTGTGTCTGCGCTCCTGTGTGTGTGTGTGTGTGTGTGTGTGTGTGTGTGTGTGTGTGTGTGTGTGTGTGTGTGTGTGTGAGTATCAAGTTACATAATGATTTTCCACGGACGGTTTTCTCCATATAAGCTGAGTGCGGATCAGGTCTGCTGCTACCTGATAAACTCGGCCGGATAAAAACTTTCCATTAAGTTTTTCATTAAAAATAACAGAGAGTATGATGTTTGTTTGAGTTCCTGGACATTGTTATTGGAAAGGCATTTAAATAATTATATACAGTCATATGAAAAAGTTTGGGAACCCCTCTCAGCCGGCATTATAATTGACTCTGCTTTCACAAAAAAAAGATAAAAGTGGTATGTCTTTAATTTACCTGGAACAGCTAACTACTGGGATGTTTTCCAAACAAAGATTTTTTGAAAAGCAGTATTTGGTTGTGTGAAATAAAATAAAATGTGAAAAACTGGCTGTGCAAAAATATGGGTACCCTTGTGGTTTTGTTGATTTTAATGCCTGTAACAGCATGTAAAACTGAAGACTTTAAACACAAAGTTGGTTGGATTATGTTGTTAAGCCTTGAACCTCATAGTCTGTTTAATCATGAGAAAATGTATTTTAGGTGCCTAAATGCAAGTTGCACTTCTCTTTGACTCTCTGCTGAAGTGAGACAGAATGTGATCATCAAAACAGCTCCCAAAAGATCTGAAAAACAAAGATTATTCATTATCATGGTTTAGGGGAAGGCTACAAGAAGCTTTCCCAAAGGTTTCAATTGTCAATTTCTACTGTAAGGAACGTTGTCAGGGAATGGAAGGACACAGGCACAGTTGCAGTTAAACCCAGGTCTAGCAGACCAAGAAAAGTACAAGAGCGGCATATGCGGCGGATTGTGAGAATGGTTGCACACAACCCAAAGATCACCTCCAAAGACCTGCAAGAACATCTGGCTGCAGATTGTGTATCTGTACATGGTTCAACAAATCAGTGCAATGTTGCCGGCTGAGAGGGGTTCCCAAACTTTTTCATATGACTGTATAGTTCTGTGTTAGTCTATTTTTAAAGGTGCTACGAGGAACTTTTTAAATATTTCTGAAACGGTCTAATTTTTTTCTCTGATGATCATGAATGACATGTAACAGCAAATGAGACCATCAGTGCAAAGAATGCTATTTTTATATAGTTTTTCTTTAATGCCTTTGTCATGGGTATACGCTCACCCAGGAACAACAGCTGGCTTGGTAAAAACACTACTGCTTTAGTCCAAAGGGGGCGCTAGAATTAACACAAACTGAAAGTTCCTCAGAGCATCTTTAATTCATAGATACCATCATGAAACTTTGCCATTTAATTTCTATTATTAAATTATTATTTTTTTTATTACATTGTTTTCAGAAAAGTTAGTTATTTTGACAACATATTATTGCCCAAAGTCCACACACACACACACACACACACACACACATTGTTAGATGCATATTGATAATGTAATTTCACACACGCACACACACAACATTTTTTGATTGATTTTAGATTTTTAATAAACCCTTGTTATTCTCAGGCATCCCACATACACACACACACACACACACACACACTCACTCACTCACTCACTCACTCACTCACTCACTCACTCACTCACTCACTCACTCACTCACTCACTCACTCACTCACTCACACACACACACACACACTCACTCACTCACTCACTCACTCACTCACTCACTCACTCACTCACTCACTCACTCACTCACTCACTCACTCACTCACTCACTCACACACACACATATTGATAAATCCACGTTATTTTGCAGGCATCCCTCCCCCGGACGTGCAGTGGCTGCATAACGGAGAGCAGGTGAGTGAGTCAGAAGACTTCCACCTTGTGAGAGAGGAGGGAAGGATGACCCTGCTCATACTGGAAGTGTTCCCCGAAGACACTGGAACCTACAGCTGCAAGGCCCGCAACAGAGAGGGGGAGGATGAGACCCACTGCAGGCTGACTGTGGAGGGTAAGATGGATGGATAGATAGATAGATAGATAGATAGATAGATAGATAGATGGATGGATGGATGGATGGATGGATGGATGGATGGATGGATGGATGGATGGATGGATGGATGGATAGATAGACACTGGCACCTACAGCTGCAAGGCCTGGAACAGAGAGGGGGAGGACGAGACCCACTGCAGGCTCACTGTGGAGGGTAAGCAGACAGACAGACAGAGAGACAGACAGACAGAGAGAGAGACAGACAGACGGTCTAGTATAACTGTGCAAACATTTTAGAAATCGGTTCATCCTAGCCTGAGAAAAGGCAGAAAGAGTGTTTTATGGTCTCACTGTCCAACCCTACATTTTCCCATGCGTGACATCACACATGGTAAAATGTAGGGTTTGGATTAACAGGACAGCTGGGCCAAGGGAAGACTGAGGGAAGACTGAGGGAAGACAAACCTCATTCATTATATTATAATAGTGATTTTATAATGATAGAACGCCGGTTCCGTATGGGTTGAAGTATTCCTTTAAAGGGACACTGTGTAATGTGACATCATCAAGAACGTTCTAGAAAGTTCTAGCTCCCTGTGTAACCCCACCCCTTTCGAATAATAACAGAAGCTACAGTGGCCTTCAAGGACAAGAACAATTCTACATTTTAAACAATGCAACTGATGACATTCCAAAAACATGGATTCCTTCATAAGACTTGCCTGCTCAATGGACAAAATGTAACATTAATATTTGTAATTCTCTGCTCAGGAGGATAATTCAGATTATTGGCAGAGGTGATTTTACACCAATGAGGACATATTTATGAATGAGGATATTGATTTTAGCTAATAAATGACTTAAAATGTTACACAGTGCCCCTTTAATGGCTATATGCTGTATTCTTCCCTCAGAGCCCACTGATGGCGTCCAGCCGTGGTTCATCACTAAGCCCAAGCCAGTGAGCTCTGTGGTGGGTCAACATGTGCTGCTGTCCTGTGCCATCGCCGGAGACCCCTTCCCCAAATACAGCTTCACGCGGGGGGGAGAGGGGCCGCATGCAAGACCCCTCACCTCCGGAGGGGACTACGAACTGCTGCAGAAAGAAGATGTCATATCTCTGCTGATAAGGTAAAATATGTACAAATAATGGGAGGGAGGAAGGGAACGATGGATGGATGGATAGATGGATGGATAGATAGATAGATAGATAGATAGATAGATAGATAGACAGACAGACAGACAGACAGACAGACAGACAGACAGACAGACAGACAGACAGACAGACAGACAGGCTTGATGACCCCTCACCTCTGGAGGGGACTATGAGCTACTGCAGAAAGAAGATGTCATATCTCTGCTGATTAGGTATGGATGGATGGGAGGGGAGGAGGGAGAGAGGATGGGTGGATGGATGGATGGATGGATGGATGGGTGGGTGGGTGGGTGGGTCGGTGGACTATTAAGATTATACCCTGGATTTTACACTCAAATTAATTGTGGCCCGAGGAACTTTCAGTGTGTGTTTATTCTAGCGCCCCCTTTGGACAAAAGCGGTAGTGTTTTTACCACGCCAGCTGTTGTTCCTGGGTGAGCGTATACCCATGACAAAGGCATTAAGAAAAACTATATAGGGATGGGGCCGATCCGATCCAGTATCGGTATCGGGTCCGATATGGCCGAAATCTGCGTATCGGATATCGGACTGACAGCTCCGATATTAAAATCCGATTTATTATAATTTTTTTTTTTTTTTATAATTTTTTTTTTTTTTTTTTATAATTTTTTTTTTTTACTATGTAAGAGCGAACATGCGCCGACGTTCGGTGGAGGGAGAGAGGACATCACTTTATAATTTGACATACAGTACATATCAGTTTGTTAGCCAGTGAGCTAACCAAAGCTAATCCAAGTCAAGGAAGTGGAGAGGCTTGTGACAAATTCTACTATGTAAAATACAGCCAGAGAGAGAAAGACTGTTCAGACAAACACACCACCACATATTCTAGTGGGGCAGAAGTGATCATTGAGAAGGATTTCTGCCTTTAAGATAAACCTATATGCATTTGTGTATATTTATTGCTCTTTTAAATTAGAATTGCTTAAGCCTTCCTATACATAACATCACCACCAACGAAAAAATGTATAACAATTATGATATCGTATCGGTCAGTATCGGTATCGGCCGATATCCAAACCCCAGGTATCGGAATCGGATCGGAACTAAAAAAAGTGGATCGTCCCATCCCTAAAACTATATATAAAATTTTGTTTGCTGTTACATGTCATTTATGATCATCAGAGGCTTCAGAAATAGCGCCTTCAAGCCATGTGTGTGTGTGTGTGTGTGTGTGTGTGTGTGTGTGTGTGTGACCAAATGTCACTTTCTTCTTATCAGGAGAGTCAAGAAGCATCATGCTGGAGATTACCTTATAACTCTGAGGTAAGATCACTACACATTACATATATTCATTTCTAACCCTAACCCTGTATAACATACAGACAGAAGGACAGACAGACAGACAGACACACACACAGACAGAAGGACAGACAGACAGACACACACACAGACACACAAACAGACAGACAGACAGACAGACAGACAGACAGACAGACAGACAGACAGACAGACAGACAGACAGACAGACAGACACACAGACACACACACACACAGACACACACACACACAGACAGAGGAAGTGAATGTTATCATGTGAATTTGATACAGTTGTTGGTGTCTTATAATCCCGAAGGGGATGGGTCCTTGTTTGGACATGACACAAAAAAAAAAAATCATTCATTCACAGACAGACAGACAGACAGACAGACAGACAGACAGACAGACAGACAGACAGACAGACAGACAGACAGACAGACAGACAGACAGACAGACAGACAGACAGACAGACAGACTGACAGACAGACAGACAGACTAACCCTGTACATGTACATGCAGTCAACATACATGACAGAAATACATAAATGAACAAGCTAAAATAATCCTCCCTGATACAGTATGAAGCTGAATGTTGGATTAGCGCTCCCCTCCCCCTCCCCCATCCATTAACCCTACAGCCATAATCTACCCACACACATCTTTACTACTGGATACACACACACGCACACGCACACACGCACACACACGCACACGCACACATACAGAGACACACACGCACTATGGGATAACAACACACACACACACGCTTTGGGATACCAACACACACACATACACACACACACTCGCACGCTTTGGGATACCAACACACACACACACACACACACGCTTTGGGATACCAACACACACACACACACACACACACACACACACACTGGAGTCAGCCTTTATTTCCTCATGTACCTCTAAAAGGACCTGGTTGAATACTACATTGTGCAGACCGTGCAGACAGGAAAGTAAAACATTTGAATTACGAGATGAAGATAAGAGAAGTATCATCCGAGCTTTAGCCGTGCCAGACACATACCGTGGTGGAGATTTACTAGGACTGTCTGTCCACCACTAAGAATGTATGAAGTCAAATCTGATTGGTTGAATCGTGCCTATAGTTAAAGGTGCAGTGTGTAATATGACATCATCAAGAAAGTTCTACAAAGTTCTAGAATGCAACACTCCCTGGGTAACCCCAACCCTTTAGAATAATAACAGAAGCTACAGTGGCCTTCAAGGACAAGAACAATTCTAAATTTTAAACAATGCACCTGATGACATTCCAACTATGACACTTCCAAAATGGCGGTGACAAGGCCTTGGTCCAAAATATGGAGAAATATGGACATATATGAGACCCTTTCTAATGAAAGAAATAATAATTCTAAAAAACAAAATCAGCTATTATGCACTAAATTAAACCTACTTATGGATATTATAATTATTTTCTACAAAATAAAACCCAAAATTCTACACACTGCAGGTTTAACTAAAAATATAATTTTTTTTTTCTGCTCATTGATAATAATTGATAGGTTTTATATAGCGCTTTATTGCCTAGGCACTCAAAGACGCTTTACATTTCCTGGTTCAATTCGTTCACACACAGTCATACTGGTGGTGGTAAACTACGAGAGTAGCCACAGCTGCCCTGGGGCAGACTGACATTTTCTTATTTGAAACATTGGCTCCCATTTCGACCAGACAAAAACACCCAGTTTGTCTTCTTGACTTGGCATAGGAATGTATTGTATTGCCACTCTAACCACTGCACCACGAACACACCACAAATCCTAGTCATGTTATTGGGATGTTTGGGAGGGCAGGTTGTCAGGAAAAGTATACGTAGATATCTTAAAGTGAACTGTGCATGTTCTACAGTTCTAAAGTGAAACAGTAGTATGGATACTACAGAGAATGCATAGGCCTTGCACATGAAATATTATACATTTTTGCAAATAATATCTGAACCCTATTGCGAGGTGGATAGTAATGTGTATTCAAACGTGTGTGGTTCAGGAACAATGTTGGAGAATGCAGCGCTGTCTGTAGTCTGTCTGTGACTGACGGAGAGACAGACAGACAGAGGGGCCGAGCAGGAGACCAACACAGGTAAGACTCTGATCTATATCTATTTATACTGCAGAAAGGACAGTGGCTACTTCTCGTTTTGAGGTGCTAACACAACTTTTTTTAATGCTTTATACTTATTGTCTCAGTATAATTATTTGAATTAAAATAAATAAATAAATAATAAAGTTTGTATTTATTTGTGAATTAATAGCTTTAAAGGTGCAGTGTGTAATATGACATCATCAAGAAAGTTCTACAAAGTTCTAGAATGCAACGCTCACTAGGTAACCCCAACCCTTTTGAATAATAACAGAAGCTACAGTGGCCTTCAAGGACAAGAACAATTCTAAATTTTAAACAATGCACCTGATGACACTCCAACTATGACACTTTCAAGATGGCGGCACTAGGCCTTGGTCCAAAATATGCAGAAATATGGACATATATGAGACCCTTTCTAAGGGGAAAAAAAATTTAATTTTAGGTTTAAATAAAATCCAAGACCAACCAGTGAAGTGCCTCTATAGAAGATGCAATGTTATGCTTCTTCTTGAAAATAACATAACAGATATTAAAACGGGGCGGCTGTGGCTCAGTTGGTAGAGCGGGTCGGCTGATGATCAAAGGGTTGGAGGTTCGATCCCCACCCTGCCACCTGTGTCATGGTTGTTGTGTCCTTGGGCAAGACACTTCACCCACCTTGCCTTGTGTGAATGTCGATAGTTAGCCTGCTATCGGTGTATGAATGTGTGTGTGAATGGTAACGGGGGAAAGGAAAACAGGTCTCCCTTGAAAAAGAGTCTCTGGTCTCAATGGGATTTACCTGTAGAAATAAAGGTTAATAATAAAATAAATAATAAAATATGCTGAAAAGTTAAATTCACACAACAGCAGCAAATCTGACGCCATAACCCTCATTTAGAATTATTTGATTTGTCGATAGTGTTTTGGGTTACCTCACATTTCTACTAGTCAAGTTTTAGAAATATATAATTTTATTTGTCTCTTACAAGCAAAAACCTGAGACTGTTTCAGAAATATTTAAAAGTTCCTCCTAAAACCTTTAATTATTTGAGTTTTTGTTTTCCTTGTTTTTATGTAATTTTTTTTTTTAATGTTCCTTTTTGGATTTGCAAACGTTTCTCTTGCAGGCCTTGACCCTAACCCCTAATTCTTTCTCTTTTATGCTAACATGT
>NC_137216.1:30696225-30706225 GCF_949987685.1 Ammodytes marinus | reverse complement strand
TCCCTTGGCCCAGCTGTCCTGTTAATGCTAACCCAAAATTTCTACTGAAGTGATGTCACATTAGTTAGACAGTGAGACCATAAAACACTCTTTCTGCCTTTTCTCAGGCTAGGATGAACCGATTTCTAAAATGTTTGCAGATTTATACTACATGGGATCTCAGAGTTCAATTCACCTTCATATTTCCACTGGTAAAGTAAGCATTTAACTATTTATTCATCCATTCATTCAGGAAGAAGAGGAGTCGCGGGAGCCACGCCAGATGGATTTTAAGGCGAATCTAAAAGGCGTGAAAGCCAAAGGGCCGGACGACAACCGCGGTGCCAAGGTGAACTCTGCCCCACAGCAGGTCGACTTCCGGGCCGTGCTGGGGAAGAAAGGAGGGGCTGTCGGAAACGCCGTCGGTAACTCCACCGCCAAACCAACGGCGGCCGCAGACACACCCTCCAAAAACGCTGCCGCTTCCGACTTCCGATCGGTGCTGGGAAACAAGAATAAAAGCCCGCCGGCGAGCCCCGAGAAAAACGGAGAGAGCGTAAAAAAAGTAGCCGTAGCCAACGAGAAAAAAGTCGAGAACGAGAAATTGGTCGGAGAGAGCGGGAAGAAAGCTGTGGTCAATGAGAAAAAGACGGAGAATGCGAAGAAAGAAGTGGCGGTGAACAACAACTGCGTGGATGGAAGGATTAACAAGGAGAAGGGGCCGGAGTTTGTGGAGAAGCTGAAGGATGTGACGGTCTTGGACGGGCAGCGGCTGAGGCTGCAGTGTCGCCTGGCCGCCTCAGACCCGGGAGACGCCGCTGTCACCTGGACGCTCGACGGCAAAGTCATCAAGAGCTCCAAGTTCATCGTGCTCGCAAACGAAGGTAAGAAAGAGGGCACACACACACATGCATGCATTAAGGCAAGCACACACACCTATAAACACGCAAACACACACACACACTTTAACACGTAACATCTACACACATACATGCATGCATTAACGCAAGCACACACACCTATAAACACACTGTAACACGTAACAACTACACACACACACACACACACACATAGTAACACAAACATATACACATGCATGCATTAATGCAAGCACGCACACACCTACAGTATAAACACGCAAGCACACACAAAAATACACACACACACACACACACACACACACACACACACACACAAGCACATGCATTAATGCAAACACACACACACACACAAGCACACATACAGGGATGCAATTTCGATGGAAACTTGGGCAGTGCAATAAAAATAAAATAAAACTTCCCGTTCAGATTTTAAAGCTGCGAGGATTCAGAGCCTAAGAATAGAAGAGAGAGAGACAGGATGTGATGTGTGACGGGCTATTGTTGGTATTTCATGTGGGAACGGATCGCTTTACATAGGACACACACACACACACACTGTAACACACACATGCACACGCTGTAAAAAACACACACTGTAAGACACCAACACAAGTCAACACACACACACAAACTCACTGTAACATGCGCACACACACACACACACACACACACACTGTAACACACCAAAACACGCATACGCACACACACACACACACACACACGCTTATTGTTTTGTACTTGTGAGGACCGAAAAGTCTGATTTAAAAGGACATTGCATCAGCTTTTACAGCTAAGATTTTCATTGTTAGAAACATTTTCTTTATTAATAATGAAATAAATAAGTTTATACAATTTCATAAAATAGTGAATGAGGCGCCGGTGTTTTCTCCAACTACAGATCTATTTATAATGAGATGTAATAAACAGCTCATAACTCATATCCAGCTCTGGAAAAAAATTAAGAGACCACTCCAAATGTTCAGTGTCTCTCGTTTTACTATTTATAGGCATGTGTTTGAGTAGAATATCTTAACGTTCCTCGTAGCTACTTTAAGAAAAGTTTTAAAAAGTTTAGTATCAAAGAATTAAAACAAAAGTAGAAAAATGTAAGGCAAGGCAAGGCAAGTTTATTTCTATAGCACAATTCAAACACAAGGCCACTCAAAGTGCTTTACAGGGGCAAGATTAAAATACATAAAACACATTAGAAGACATTTAAAAGCGAATGAAAAGAAGTAAAACATTTAAATTAAATAGAAAGTACAGGTTAAAATGGAAACAGAAAAGTCTTCAGACTCGATTTAAAAGAACTGAGGGTTGTAGCAGACCTCAAGTTTTCTGGGAGTTTGTTCCAGATGTAATGCATGAAATGCCCGGATGAGTACTTACTTCCGGGAAGATTTTGTGTATGGATCGATAGGTTACTTTTCCTCCTCAACCGCCACACAATGCATTGCATCTTTTCAAACGACAGCGAAGTTTATTTATTTTTTATTCTTTATGGCTTCTGTTTACTTCAATGTTAATTTATCACAAGCGATTATAGTGATGTCATCAGTCTGTCGGCGTTTCAGGAAGTGTCTGTTTTGCTGGTGCATCTTGGGAAATGTAGTCCAGGATGTCTCTCCACCTCTTCTGGATTTTACAGCTCTGTAAAATAATGTAGACCAAATAAATCTTCATCTCTACATTACTATTAAATTATTGAAAATGCTCTAAATGACAAAAAATGTATTGGAATTTGCTAGTTCATTCTACTCAAACATAGGCCTATAAATAGTAAAACGAGAGACACTGAACATTTGGAGTGGTCTGGAAAGATTGACTTATATTGCAAAGGGCAAGAGGAGGGACTTTGTCGAGCTCTGGGAGCCGTACATGACTATTATGTTGGATGAGAACATGGGATAAATTTGAACATATTCTTCTTTAATAACCTGTAAAAAAAAATGTATCAGACATGTCTCGCCTGGGATACTGGGTCAGGCTTTCCTGTGTGTGTGTGTGTGTGTGTGTGTGTGTGTGTGTGTGTGTGTGTGTGTGTGTGTGTTTCCTCACAAAAAAGTAAACACACACACACACACACACTGCGGTGGACACAGTAAAGACCTGCTGCTATATCTGTACATGCATGTGCTAGCGTTTTATTAATGAGCGAATGAGGACACAGGGTGAGGCTTCCCTATGTGTGTGTGTAATCCCCCTCCTGTTTATTTCTGTCTGTAGGATTGCCCCTGATCCAGCAGTATAGACGTGTGTGTGTGTGTGTGTGTGTGTGTGTGTGTGTGTGTGTGTGTGTGTGTGTGTGTGTGTGTGTGTGTGTGTTTAAAGGTCAGAGGTTGCTAAGAGACAGCTGGAGTCCCCCAGTGATGATGTCGTCTAGATAAACATGTTATGAAACTGGATCTCAATTACTTCACTTATTTAAATAACTTATTAAACAAGTTTTATTTTTAACACGTTAAAGCTTTTATAAACAGACTGTGTGTGAACGTTGTTGGGCTTTTATTTTGTAGGAGGTAGGATGCATTTAGTTGAAATTTAAAGACTGAGGCTGTGTTGGAAACTGTTGGTCGGACCATTTACGCTGAAGTTTGAAAAGACGCAATGCATTGTGGAGCGGTTGAGTAGGAAAAGTAACCTATCGATCCATACACAAAATCTTCCCGGAAGTAAGTACTCATCTGGGCATTTCTTACCGACACAAACTCGCATACACAACCACAACATACTCAAATTTAAGTCAAAATTACTATGAGTAGTACGTTAGTAGGGCTTTAGTATGAGTAGTACATTAGTAGGGCTTTAGTATGAGTAGGACGTTAGTAGGGCTTTTAGTATGAGTAGGACGTTAGTAGGGCTTTTAGTATGAGTAGGACGATAGTAGGGCATTTTGAACACAACCTGAAACAAGCGGAGTGCAAGGGAGGACAAAATCTTTTGCAGTTTTCAGAGTTTTGTGATTTATAAGTGACAACATAGCGTTGGCTTTGTGGCACAAATGAACACAAACCCCCAGGACTTTGGGGCTGATTTACCACATACCCACACACACACACACACACACACACACACACACACACACACCCACACACACACACACACACACACACACACACACCGCAGACTGCATTCAAATTTTATGCAAGAATGCAAAAACATGACTAGAAATGATTTGATTACTCTCATACGCACATATGTGGTGAAAACTCACACTTGTGCATATTTATTAAATAATTTGTGTGTAGACGTGCGTAGCAAAGGGGGCTTAGGCAGCGCTCAGGGCTCATTGATGCAGTTGAAGTTTAAATAATTTAATTTTTTTCATTTTGGAAACAAAATGATCTGAAACAGCAGCTTCAATTTTTGAAAATACTGAAGTTGGAGGGCGCAGTGGGTAGAGCGCCCAGGTTCAAATCCCGCCCGGGTCAGTTCTCTGCATGCCTCTTTGCCCCATTTCAATTATGTCTCTCCAAAATCTGTCTAATAAAGCAAAAATGTCCCAAAAAAATTCTTTAAAAAAAAGAAGTTACTTTAGTTGAAACGTGAGGACTTTTAATTTGAAAATACTCAAAATATTTACAGCACTTAGGTATTACATGAAGTAAAGGACAGTAACATGCCATACATTTAGTCTAATGTGTATAAAGTATTGCATGTTTGATAGTGTTTTGTATTTAACAAGAAAATGCATTTCAATCAGCAAATGTGTGTGAATGCAGAATGCTGAAAAGCCGACGCTAAACTGGATTGCTGGATGTAATTAGGAATTACGAAAATATGTTAAATGGATTGAATAGTTGATGTTTGAATAGAATTTATAAAATCTAATTAAAGGTGCTCCGAGGAACATTCAGTTTGTGTTCATTCTAGCGCCCCCTTTGGACAAAAGCGGTAGTGTTTTTACCACGCCAGCTGTTGTTCCTGGGTGAGCGTATACCCATGACAAAGGCATTAAGAAAAACTAAAGAAAAATAGCATTCTTTGCACTGATGGTCTCGTTTGCTGTTACATGTAAATTATGATCATCAGAGGAAAAATAAGACTGTTTCAGAAATATGTGATATCGGAATATATGCAGCAGTTGGTTGGACACCATTACACAATGGGAGCTCAGACCTCCCATTGTGTAGGTACGATTGCTTCAGTAGTCACATCTATGCGACCGGCAGAATATGTCCTAAATTTTTACGTCAGAATCATCCATGTAGGAGTTTATTTTTCCACATGTTCTCCACTGTAACTGTTGGTTCCCCACTCTGCCTCTGAACATTCCGTCCCATCCGCTCCCATTATAAAATCTGAAGAAGGCTGAAAAATGCATTAAACTAAAACTTTATATTATTAAATATTTTAAAAAACTGTTCAAGATTTTGGAAGGAAAAATCAATTTTTGAATAGCTGAATGCATTGTGACTTATTTTCATGTCTTGTGTTGCATTGGTTTCAACTTTAACATTGGATTTCAAGCTGAAAAGGTAGAAAAAGCTGGAAAGTTTCCCATAATATCCTAAAATAGCTGTGCATTTTGATGGTTGAATGGTTTAAATAGCTGAAAATTACAATCAACATTGAGCCAAAAAACATCAAAACATCTGGCGAAATCTGCAGCAAACATTCCATATCCACATCAGACCAACACAGACCCTTCTTCTACATTTAGTTTAATAATAAAAAAGGGTCAGGAGGACACTGTACTCGTGCTCGTATACACACGTAACACACACACACACACCAACATGCCATATCAAAAGTATTGTGTATTTTATAGTATATAGTATTTTATAACATGTCTCTTTGTTGTGTTGCGGTTGGCCTAAACAGTGTACAGTATTTTTTTTTTTATAATTTATCCCAGTGTAGAGTCTATCTATCTATCTATCTATCTATCTATCTATCTATCTATCTATCTATCTATCTATCTATCTATCTATCTATCTATCTATCTATCTATCTATCTATCTATCTATCTATCTATCTATCTATCTATCTATCTATCTATCTATCTATCTATCTATCTATCTATCTATCTATCTATCTATCTATCTATCTATCCGTACATCTATCTATCTATCTATCTATCCGTACATCTATCCATCCATCTATCCGTACATCTATCCATCCATCCATCCATCCATCCATCCATCTACCATCCATCCATCCATCCATCCATCCATCCATCCATCCATCCATCCATCCATCCATCCATCCATCCATCCATCCATCCATCCATCTATCCATCCATCCATCCATCCGTACATCTATCTATCTATCTATCTATCTATCTATCTATCTATCTATCTATCTATCTATCTATCTATCTATCTATCTATCTATCTATCTATCTATCTATCTATCTATCTATCTATCTATCTATCTATCTATCTATCTATCTATCTATCTATCCATCCATTTATCTATCTATCTATCTATCCATCCATCTATCCATCCATCTATCCATCTATCAGTATATTATATCTGATTTTGTGTCCTTGTCCTTGTTGCAGGTGGCCTGTGCTCTCTGACCATAGACAAAGCTCTGCCGGAGGACGAAGGACAATACAAATGCAAAGCAGAAAACTCGGCCGGGAAAGCTGAGTGTCCCTGCATGGTGTTAGTGGACGGTAAGACTTAAAATATTATTCTGGGGCGCTCTGGTGGTGTAGTGGATAGAGCGCGTACCATATCGGCTCCGGCCTTCGTTGCAGTGGTCGCGGGTTCGAATATCCGACCCGTGGACCTTTACTGCAGATCATCCCCCCTCTCTCTCTGTCTCCCCATTTCAACTCTCTACTAATAAAGCTTGAAAATGCCAAAAAAATAATCTTTAAAAAAAATATATATATTGTGTACAACTCTTATATATCTGAGATTATACAGCTCTGGAAAAAATTAAAAGAGACCACTTCAAATGTTCAGTGTCTGTCGTTTTACTATTTATAGGCATATGTTTGAGTAGAATGAACATTTTGGTTTTGAAATATAAACTACTGACAATATTTTTACCAAGTTCCGATACATTTTTTGTCATTAAAGAGCATTTTCAATAAGTTATGTAGAGATGAAGATTTAAGGAAAATCCAGACTGGTCTCTTAATTTTTTCCGGAGCTGTATAACTACATCAGGCCTACATGCTTAGCAGAACGCTGGATTGTCAAAAAAAAAATGTGCTTATTGCTTTTTTAATATTTGTTATTTATGAAAAGATGTTATCTAAAGATGGAGTCAGTGATTCTGAATCTCCAGAATCCCTGACTCAAGCTTTAATATATTTTTCATTAACGTGAACGTCTAAAATGTCTTCTGTGATTCTCATACCTCCCATATTTTATGTGTTTTTTGCGCAAACTCTCCCTCTCAGTTTTTTTTTTTTTTTTAAGATTATTTTTTCTCGCATTTTCAAGCTTTTTATTGGATAGTACAGAGTTGAAATGGGGAGACAGAGAGAGAGGGGGGGGGGGATGACCTGCAGTAAAGTTCCACGGTTTGGATTTGAACCCGCGACCACTGCAACGAAGGCCGGAGCCGATATGGTACGCGCTCTGTCCACTACACCACCAGAGCACCCGGACTCCCTCTCAGTTTGACACAGAATTATTTTTTTTTTTGCTATTTTCTCTCTCCTCCCAGCTGAGTTTGAGCGATTGGTTTGGACATAATGTTCTTAAACTTTATCTGAAAAAGCCTGACGTCAGAAACACAAACAATGTTGTTCAGAACAAGCCCCTGATAAGCGCACACTAACCCTGCGTTCCAATCCCTATACCTCCATACTAGTTAGTATGCAAGAAAAAGATTAAGGACGTCCCAATACATGCATGTCAAATAAATGTGCGGTATGTCAAAAAATACCCAGATGCTCTAAGACATCCAATTGCATTTTTCAGTATAGAAACCAGCATGATTTAGTATGTAGTATCGTAAAAAGAAAAAGTATGTGATTTTTAACGCAGGGCAACAGTAGAATAAAAACTAAAGATAGATAGATAGATAGATAGATAGATAGATAGATAGATAGATAGATAGATAGATAGATAGATAGATAGATAGATAGATAGATAGATAGATAGATAGATAGGCAGACAGACAGACAGACAGACAGACAGACAGACAGACAGACAGACAGACGGACAGAATGTCTGTAAAGATTATAATCTCTCTCTCTCTCTCTCTCTGTGTCTCTTTAAGATCCGGCAGAAAACTCTCCGTCGGACAAGAAGTCCAAGAAGTCGACTCCGACCTCAGAGAGTGAGTTTCCAAAATATGCAGCAGCCTCTTTCACACACACACACACACACACACACACACACACACACACACACACACACACACACACACACACACACACACACACACACACACACACACACACACACACAGCCTCTTTCCTTTTGTCCCAATAAGGAGCTGCAGCCTGGGATCACTGGTTCCCACACACACACACACACACACACACACACACACACACACACACACACACACACACACAGACTCGTCTCTGGGTATCGTTGGAACCATCCCTATCATTAACCCTTCCTCTGCTGCTCCTGAATGAATGTTTTTTCTGTTATTGATTATTTAACCGACATTATTTTGGTTTCCTGCTTCATTCCGATTGGTTGGTTTGTTGTAGTTGTTTCTATAGTGTTGGGCTGTAATACGATATTAGCCTCACTGTTTACATTGGAGTGAATGCAGGGTCAACTTAGCTTGATATGATTCTGGTGCTGACCCTTGGGGGCTGGTTTAAAACGCTTATATAAGGGGCGCCCTTAGCTCAGTTGGTAGGGCGTCCCCCCCATAGGCCTCGGCCAGCAGCGGACCCGGGTTCGATTCCAGCCCGCGGTCGTTATCTGCATGTCACTCCCCTCTCTGCCCCATTTCAACTCTGTCTCTACACTATCAATAAAGCATAAAAATGCCAAAAAAATATCTTAAGATTAAAATAAGTGCTTATATAACAATCAAGTGAGTCCATCCCTGCGTTCCAAATCTCATACTCTTTCTTTTTTGGTTAGGATGCAGAATGCTACACATGGGACATACTTTAACTTATTTATTTCATCATAACATGGCGCCTTGATCTAGCCTCTTGCTTTTCTATCTATCTATCTATCTATCTATCTATCTATCTATCTATCTATCTATCTATCTATCTATCTATCTATCTATCTATCTATCTATCTATCTATCTATCTATCTGTCTGTCTGTCTGTCTGTCTGTCTGTCTGTCTGTCTGTCTGTCTGTCTGTCTGTCTGTCTGTCTGTCTGTCTGTCTGTCTGTCTGTCTATCTATCTATCTATCTATCTATCTATCTATCTATCTATCTATCTATCTATCTATCTATCTATCTATCTATCTATCTATCTATCTATCTATCTATCTATACTATGGCAACTCCCAGGTAACCCTCTCATTGGTTGACTGATGAATGGTTGGATTAACAGCTGGGTTTGGCAGAAACAAAAGGGTTAAAAACGTCTAAAAAACTCTTCGGATTTTGGGTTTGGACGGTAATTAGCCGCTAGCATTCCCCCCTGCTTCCACTGTTTGTGCTAAGCTAAGCTAAACTAACCAAGTCCATTCATAACGCCTGCCATTTACAACTAGCTAAAAATAGCTAACTTTTAGTAGCCTAACATCGAATACCCATACAAACATATCATTGTTGCAGGTTCGATCCCCTGTCTCCCCGCCACATGTCCAAGTGCCCCTGAGCAAAGAGACACTGAACCCTAAATGTCTCCTGATAGTTAGCTTGCACCCTGCGTGGTAGCTGCTGCTGCTGCTATCGGTGTATGAATGAATGTGTGTGTAAATGGGTGAATGTGTACAAAACTATGTAAAGCGCTTTGAGTCTGTGAAAAAACAGGGAAAAGAGCTTTATAAGTGGAGTCCATTTAGATTTGTCTAGGATGGCTGTTTGTTGCTGCACTGGGTTAACCATTTCCTGGATCTGTTTCTGTTCAGGAGATGACACATGCTAATGTGTGAACTACATACTGCTGTTGTTGAGCTAAAAAAGGAAAATGGTGGCTCACTGTGGAACTAATCAATTCAGTTTAAACATTGTGCTCTTAATTGAACATTTGCTAATGTTAAAGGTGCTCTGAAGAACTTTCAGTTTGTGTTAATTCT
>NC_137216.1:30691225-30693725 GCF_949987685.1 Ammodytes marinus | reverse complement strand
AATGGTAGAGATGGTGGGCACCGTAGATGAACCAGAGACCTCATGGTTACTGGGAAGAACCTCTCAAACTCTAGGCCATCCTTAGCCTGGTCCTACCAGACCATCGTACTTCATTTCATTTGTACAGAAGGTCTGGAATCGCTCAATTGACAAACGTTAACTCACTTGAAGGCGGGTGTCTGTTGAAGTTTAAAACTATTGGATCTGCCCAGTGCCACTCTGGATCTGCCAACCAATCGCATAACGTTTGGTCGTGACGTATGTCATGCACCGGCTTCTGAGCTACTCCCTCTGTTCGCTGATTGGACCGGTAGAAATCTGTCTGGAGGTACCCAACTAATGTGGTTTCTCTGTAGACACACAGACAGGTGTTTCTGGTTCTACGTTTGGTCCCATCCTGAAACTCTTCTGCTGTTTAGATTCAGATGATGTTGTGTTTGGTCGCGGTCCAAACCCTGCTGTAGCTCAGACAGAGTTTTGATGTTTGAATGTTCTGTTGGTCTAAATCTTTTCCACCTGCTGTTAGTGAGTGGGATGTTCCAGTCTGCTGCCTGCCTGGCTATCATCTCTGTGAGGCTGCACATGCTCATTCACACACACACACGCACACACGCACGCATACACACACGCACGCCTACGCACACACACACACACGCACACACACACACACATGAATGCACATACGCTCACTCACTCACACACACACACACACACATGAACACACACACACACACGCACGCACACACACACGAACGAACAAATGCACACACACACACACACACACGCACACACACATAGACACACACTCATTCACTCACTCACTCACTCACTCACACACACGCACGCACGCACGCACAATGTTAGGAATAATGTTTTACCGTGTTTCACTGCAAGACATAGGGCTTGAATTGGACTGATCTAGAAACACCAGTAGGAGAGGGTTTTAAAAAGCTATTTTTATTTTAAAATTTTTATCATTTTTGGCGCTGGGTAAAAACCTCTTTGGGGGACGCCCAAAAATGTCTCTATGCTAGGAAAAACCCTGGCATTGACATATGAACCCAATCCAGTCCTGATCGTGATTTTGTTTTCTCACTACGTTCCTTTGGTCTGAAACGAAATACTAGATCTTACAGAACTCTGTGTCACTACAGATTAAACGTCATGTTCTAAAGGGAACTGGAACACGAGAGACGACAGTTGAATGTTTTAATCAAGCTCTGGTCCCTTTCAAAATAAAAGCCTTTGATTATGATTCTTATTTTCTTTTAGGATACATTTTTTGGCATTGTCAAGCTTTATTAGACAGTACAGAGTTGAGATGGGGAGAGAAAGAGAGAGAGAGAGAGAGAGAGAGAGAGAGGGGGGATGACCTGCAGTAAAGGTCCACGGGTCGGATTTGAACCCGCGACCACTGCAGCGAAGGGCCGAAGCCATTATGGTACACGCTCTATCCACTACACCACCAGAGCACCCCTTGATTATGATTCTCATCTTTTCCACCGTTTACTCTGTGACAGCGAGACTAATCTTCCATGTTGATATTTCCGTATGAGGTCACAGGTCAGAATCAGCTGACGCTCAGATTTGAACATTTTTCCGTTTGAAAAAAAAAAGGGATATTTTCTATTTTCAGCCTCGTTGTGAGTTCACTGAACACAGACTGTTCTCAGACTTCATGTTGGAACTCAGCCGTTTAACACCGGGCAGAGTAGGAATAGGAACGTTTCTTTGTCTGAAATGATTGTTGGTTAATTTAAAGGGATCTATCTATCTAGTATCTATCTGTCTGTCTGTCTGTCTGTTTATCTATCTGTCTGTCTGTCTGTCTGTCTGTCTGTCTGTCTGTCTGTCTGTCTGTCTGTTTATCTATCTGTCTGTCTATCTGTCTGTCTGTCTGTCTGTCTGTCTGTCTGTCTGTCTGTCTGTCTGTCTGTCTGTCTGTCTGTCTGTCTGTCTATCTATCTATCTATCTATCTATCTATCCATCTATCCATCTATCCATCTATCCATCTATCCATCTATCTATCTATCTATCTATCTATCTATCTATCTATCTATCTATCTATCTATCTATCTATCTATCTATCTATCTATCTATCTATCTATCTATCTATCTATCTATCCATCTATCCATCTATCCATCTATCCATCTATCCATCTATCCATCTATCCATCTATCCATCTATCCATCTATCCATCTATCCATCTATCCATCTATCCATCCATCCATCCATCCATCCATCCATCCATCCATCTATCCATCCATCCATCCATCTATCCATCTATCCATCTATCCATCTATCCATCTATCCATCTATCCATCTATCCATCTATCCATCCATCCATCTATCCATCCATGCTATGATGTCACCATAGGTAGCCAGGTGTTGTTGTGTACTGCAGTCAGTGTATACGCAAGCTGTCTCTCTTGTTTTTTCTTTGTTGATGTTCCAGTTGACATTGCATTGAACTTTAAAGCAGTTTAGAGGTCTGCGGT
>NC_137216.1:30676225-30686225 GCF_949987685.1 Ammodytes marinus | reverse complement strand
CTTTGGGAAGAGGGTTCAAAAAGTTCCGGTTATAGTGTCTGGTTGAGATGTTTGAAGGGGGACAGAAGGCCGAACCACACAGACATACGGCTACTGAGACAGGCCTACTGTACCTGTCCTGTGTAAGCGTGGACATAGCCTTGATCTGTGGACATCAAAATCCAAAGTCAAAAAGCGAAAAAAAAAAATTAAATATTTTAATTGGGGCGCCCTTAGCTCAGTTGGTAGGGCGTCCCCTCTCCCCCCCGGGCCTGGCCCAGCAGCAGACCCGGGTTCGATTCCCGCCCGTGTTCGTTCTCTGCATGTCACTCCCCTCTCTGCCCCATTTCACCTCTGTCTCTACACTATCAATAAAGCATAAAAATGCCCAAAAAATATCTTTACAAAAACAAAAAAACATTTTAATCAGTAAGCCTAGATTACCTCATGGTGAATAATAATAAAAAATTTAAAAAAAGTTTCTCATTTAGTTTTTTTCTCACAGCAATTTAAAGAGACTGTTACAAATAGTTACCGTTGCTGACTTGTAAATGGTTACATTCTAACTCTAGCGTGTGTGTGTGTGTGTGTGTGTGTGTGTGTGTCTCTCTCTTTCTCTCTCTCTCTCCCTCTCTCTCTCCCTCCCTCCCTTCCTCCCTCTCTCTCTCTCTCCCTCCCTCTCTCTCCCTCCCTCCCTCCCTCTCTCTCCCTCTCTCTCTCTCTCTCCCTCTCTCTCCCTCCCTCCCTTCCTCTCTCCCTCCCTCTCTCTCTCTCTCTCCCTCCCTCCCTAGATCGATTCCAGTGATATCTCCATAGAGAGTTGTGACGTTAGCAGTAGACTGACTATCAGCAGCGGGCAGCAGGAGCACTGTGGCTGCTACACCATCGAGCTACGAAACAGCTCCGGCCTCAGACAAGCGGCACTCAACCTCACCATCGTAGGTAAGGGACACACACACACACACACACACATGCAGAAAGACAGACAGAGACTTCCGGGATGACGTCAGGGCGAATGGAAGCATAAAGTGAGAGCTCCCGGACCGGTCTAATATAATCCCTCAAATTAAAATAATTACATACTTAAAAGTATAAAAATATATAATGCCAAGGGGGAAGAATCGAAAGGCGGACGGTAAAGCAACACAGATACCGGAGAACAACGAGAAACCTGCAGCAGAAAAAAGCAACGAGGGCAGCAGCGACGAACACGACGCCATGGATAGCTTGCAAGCTAACATCAGTGCGGTGCATGCAGAGATAAAGGCTATTCGGTCGGATATGAAGGAAGATCTACACAGCTTTCATGACAGCTTCGCCAGAGAAATAAAGAGTGATTTAGCCAGCTTTAGAGAAGACGTCAATGGCAAGCTAAATGAAATTGCCACAGATTTAAAAGAGACCAGAAGCAGAATGGCGGAAGCGGAGGAGCGAGTGGCCGACATGGAGGAATGGACCACCAATGCTAAAGAAGCACTCTGCCACGCCATAAACATGCAAGAAAACCTTCAAGCAAAGCTGACAGATTTAGAGGCCCGCTCACGAAGGAATAACATTCGTATATACGGGATCCCCGAAGGCGCCGAAGGAGACAACATGCACGACTTTATTGAAAGTTTCATTCAGTCCGAGCTGTCCCTCCGTGATACTGAGCTTGGCATTCAACGCTGCCACAGGGCTCTCGGCCCCAAACCCCCGCTGAGTGCTAACCCCCGGTCAGTGGTCATCTATTTCCTCGAATACAGAGTAAAAGAGCAGGTGCTCCGCTCCGCTTGGAAAAAAAGAGAAGTTCACCTGAACGGAGTTAGAGTGTATTTTGACCAGGATTACCCAACAGAGACACAAAAGAAGAGAAAGGCATACGCCCCTATCAGAAGACTTCTTAAGGAAAAGGGACTTCGCTTCCAGACTCCGCCACCAGCAAAACTACGGGTGTTTTTTGACGGTGGCCCCGTCACCTACAGCAGCGCGGACGAGGCGATGTCGGACCTGAAGAAGAGGGGGCTTGCAACGGACGGCGATGGAGAGGAAAGACGCAACGCTCCGACACCAACGGCGATAGGGAGGCTGAATAAAATTTCATGGGAGACGGTGAACGCCAAGCGCAAGAGTCAGACAACAAGCCAGGAGAGAGCGCAGAGTTTGCTCCGCGGATTCCGCCGTGATACCGGGGACACAAATTGATTTTCCTATAGGGTGAGATGAGTCATCCCCGCACGGGGGAGAACGGGGTAAGATTAAAATACATATGTTTTCGTGGGACTAATGCTATACCTATGCTCAATTTAAAATAATAATAGACCCCCGTCTGGGAGTCTGCTAATACTGCCCTGCGCGTGTGCACTGAGCTGATACTCACTGTCAGATATTTCAGCTTGCACTGAAGAGGCCCTTTGTAAATCAAAGGCTTTCCTTTTCAAGTTAGATTTCTTTTTTTGAGGAAATCTGTTATGGAAGTCGATCTTTATGAATCCATGTTATTTTTTTCTAATTTCTTTGTTATTATTGTTCAGGTTCTAATGTTAAGGTCACCTTGGGTCTACAGTAAAGTGATGCAAGTTGTTTTGGATGTTATATGCTTCAACAAGAATATAGAGTTATAACACTAAATGTTAACGGGCTACTAAATCCGATTAAAAGGGGGAAAGTCATAGCGAAGATGAAAAAAGAAAACCAACATATAATCTTTTGGCAGGAAACCTATTTGGTAAAAGGTGAACATGAAAAGTTGAAAAAGCTAGGTTTTAAAAACACATTTTATTCCTCATATACAACAGGAAGGGCAAGGGGAGTTGCAATACTCATTTCAAACAAAGTGGCCTTCCAGCTCTCCACACAGATTACAGATAAGGAGGGGCGTTATGTCCTGGTGAAAGGGTTTATAGATTCAAAAGAGGTAACATTACTTAATGTCTACAGACCACCAGGACAGGACAAATTATTGATTAAAGAAATATTTAATTTAATTGCCTCAGAAACTTCAGGCACCCTGATTTGTGGGGGAGATTGGAACGTACAGTTGCACCCCAATATGGATTCTACAAATCCATCCAAACAGGTTAATTCTGAATCCTTATATGTAAGGAAAATGCTCAAAGAGACCGGTATGTTTGACATATGGAGGGAACTCCACCCATCTGCAAAGCAGTATACTTTTTTCTCCCACTCCCACGCTGTCTACTCGAGAATTGATTATTTTTTTATGTCTTCCTCTGAGAGACATAGGATAGTGGAATGCAAAATTGGGGTTAGAGATGTGTCTGATCACTCTGGAGTGTATTTGAGACTAAATTTGGATGCCCAGCCCAGAAACACCATCTGGAGGCTTAACACCAGCCTCCTAAATGACCATCAATGTGAGGAATTTATTAAAAGGGAAATTAAAGATTACCTAGAATTTAATAGTAAAGAGGACACATCACCAAGTGTTTTATGGGATGCGGGCAAAGCAGTGCTTAGAGGAAAAATTATAATGTGGTCATCAAGAAAGAAAAAAGAAAAACAAAGACAAGTGACAGACTTGACTAACAAATTGATAGCATTGGAAAATAAACATATTGAGCTGAAAGACCCCATTCTGTTAGAACAAATAAGTTTAACAAAGTTAGAACTAAACAAGATACTCGACAACCAGGTGGAAAATAAACTTAAATACATAAAACAAAGTTATTACGAGAATGGACCTAGGGCTAAAAAAATACTGGCATGGAGACTACGAAAACAACAGTCAGAAAGATCAATATTTAAAATCAAAAATCCCATTACAAACACAATGTGTCATAGACCAGAAGAAATACAAGAGTCCTTTGAAACGTATTATAATAACTTATATTCCCAACCTAATTTAGCAAATCCCTCAACAGTTAAACATTTTCTGGAAACTTTAGATTTACCTTCCATTGGTGAGGAACAAAATAAGCTCATAACACAAGAAATTACAAGAGCAGAGATAGACAGGGCCATATCTAGATTAAAAACAAATAAGGTACCAGGGGGTGATGGGCTGCCAGCAGAGTGGTATAAAATATTCAGGAATTCCCTGACACCTATGCTTTTAAAATGTTTCAACCATGTTCTTAAAGGTGGCGAGACCCCAGCATCGTGGAAACAGGCTATAATATCTGTTATACCTAAGGCGGGAAAAGAGAAGACTGAGTGCAGTTCATATAGACCTATTTCTGTCCTTAACATTGATTATAGATTGTTCGCATCAATAATTGCAATTAGACTAGAAAACATTATTCCTGATTTGATTGAACTGGATCAAACTGGATTTATTAAAAATAGGCATACACAGGATAATGTAAGGCGTGCATTGCACCTGATTGATAACATTTGTAAAAGCAAATCAAAGTTCCTAGCGATTAGCCTTGATGCGGAAAAAGCATTTGATTCTGTGCGTTGGGAGTTCTTGTATTTGGTGTTGGAGCGTTTTGGTTTTAATGATAAAGTAGTGGGATGTCTCAAATCTATATACCACCTACCGACAGCGAGGATTAAGATAAACGGTAACCTCTCAGGTGTAGTCACTCTGGAAAGAGGATGCCGGCAAGGCTGTCCCTTAAGCCCCACCCTATTCGCATTATTTATAGAGCCACTCGCCCAAATAATAAGGGAAGATACCGAGATAACTGGAATTTCAATTAAAGGAAGAGAACACAAGATATGCCTTTACGCGGACGATGTCTTGTTGACCCTATCCGACCCCGATTTAAGCCTGCCCAAACTCATGTCCAGCCTTGAACAATATGGTTTTTATTCAGGCTATAAATTAAACGTAAATAAGACCCAAACCCTTTCTTATAACTGGTTCCCACAAGAAAATGTACGTAAAATGTATAATTTTAAATGGAAAACTAATGTTATGAAATATCTTGGTGTAAATATACCGAGCAACTTAATTGATATATACAATGCAAATTATCACCCTATCACGAAAGAAATAAAAATAGATTTGGATAGATGGGCTCCTCTAACACTCAGTATGCATAATCGAATAGAGACTATAAAGATGATCATTTTGCCACGACTGTTGTTTCTCTTCCAATCCCTACCAGTACAGATACCGCCTAAACAATTTACTGAATGGAATCGGATGATTTCTAGGTTCGTATGGCAGAGTAAGAAACCGAGAGTACGTTTTAAAACACTACAGTTATCCAAAGAAAAGGGAGGCATGTCTCTACCATGTCTAGAAGACTATTATAAGGCAGCACAATTACAATATTTAGTTTACTGGTGTATCAATGATTATGAAGCGAAATGGAAAGAACTAGAAATAAACCAACTTGATATCCCACTTCAATCCCTGCTAGGTGATACAAAGTCTAAGACCATTTATTTAGAAAAAATAAGTTCATTTACAATGGTTCCTCTCAATATCTGGTTTAAAGAATGTAAGAATCTAAAATTGGAGAGAAAAGCACGAGTGCTGAGATGGGTTGAACAAGATGATGATTTTAAACCTGCACAGCTGGACTTGAGGTTTAAACAACTGACCAGGAAGGGCATCACATCATACTGTGTAATTTCAACCAATACAGGCTTAGAAAGCTTCCTACATCTTCAAGAATCCCACAAATTAGACAGACAGGATTTCTACAGATATTTACAGATTAGGCATCATTTTGACAGAAACATTAAAATTGATGATGGAGCTGATTTGGATCTCATCAATGTTTTTATTGATGCTTATAGAGGCAAAATTCGTAAGAAATTGGTGTCAAAATTATATTCCTGTTTACAAAACTCCAAAAAACACTCTACACTTTATATTAAAACTAATTGGGAGAAAGAAGCGAACATAACCTTAACAGAAGATGAATGGTTAAATATATGTCAAATAAATTCTTCCACCACCAGCTCAGGCCAATGGAGAGAATTCTCATGGAAAAACACTGTACGGTTTTTTATTACTCCAAGAAGAAAGTACTTACAGACTGGCATAGCAGAATGCGGACACTGCTGGAGACAATGTAACAATACAATGGCTGACCACTATCATTTATTTTGGAATTGCGCGTCAATCCAGCCCTTTTGGTTCGACATAATGTCAGAAATAAAATCTATTTTGGGCTTTGAAATCAATTTGAATTTCGGCACCGTATATTTGGGTAATATACCAACTGAACTTAACAACCAAGATAAATATCTTCTCAAAATATTACTTGTAGCCGGTAAAAAAGCGATCACCAAAAAGTGGCTTAACAAGGAACCACCATCCAGAAGAGAGTGGTCAGCAATTGTAAAAGAAATATACGAGATGGAAAAACTTACATTCAGCCTTAGATTTTGTATTGATAAATTTAAGAAGTACTGGTTAAAATGGTCATCACATTAGTAAGACAAGTATGTGCTCTACTAACACTATCACATGGAATGTACCGTTTGATTTATTTATTTTAATTTTTTCCCTCCCCTCCTACTTTTTCATCTGTGTTTGGTCTGATTGAATTTACACTGGACTTTGAGGCATGTGTCTTGGATAAAAGCCAACCACTTTGGTTTCCTATGCTGGATTGACTTCATTTGGACTATAAAGACTTTATCTGATCTGTGATGACATGCTGGTGACACTCTGATTTTATGTCCATCCCCTCTTAAGAACACTTGGAATGTAACCCGTAACGTATCGTGATTGTAGATGTGAAGCTTTATTATGCCCTTCCTTCAGTGACCTAACTGTTTTGTTGTTTTTTTCAATGTATGTGTGTTTCCCTAAAAGTGAAAAAAAATAAAAAGAAAGTATAAAAAAAAAAAAAAAAAGAAAGACAGACAGACAGACAGACAGACAGACAGACAGACAGACAGACAGACAGACAGACACACTCACACATTGAGACACAGGGACATACACACACGCAGACAGACAGACACAGAGAGACACAGCCTTAATACTTTGTAGACAGACAGACAGACAGACAGACAGACACACAGACAGACAAAGACACACACACACATTGAGACACAGGGACATACACACACGCACACACACACAGACAGAGAGAGAGAGACACAGGGACATACACACACACACACACACACACACACACACACACACACACACACACACACACACACAGGGAAACATGCACACACACACACACACACATACACACACACACACACACAGGGAAACATGCACACACACACACACACACACACACACACAGCGCTCTGGTTTAACGGTATAATAATAACAGACAGACAGAGACTGAGGGTTCAGGAGTCACTGCCGCAGTATGAAGCCTTTTATGGAAACGCTGTGTGTTTTCAACTTATAAACACTGTTCAAACACACACACACACACAGAGACTCACGCGCGCACACACACACACACACGCACACACACAACCACACACACACATTCATAGATATGCACGCATAGACACACACACAGATACTCACGCATAGCCACACACACACTCATAGATACGCACACACACACACAAAGATACTCAGGCATAGACACACACTCACAGGCACAGACACACACACACAGATGTTGCGAGTGTGACCTCATGTGACCCCAGATGTTTTGGATCAGGGCTCCACACTAACTCTTTTCTCCTCGGAGCTGTTGTGATGTTTACCGCAGAATAGATGCTTCTGAGAAACAATCATTCCCCATGAGGTCACCGTGTTCCTTTCATTTGTCTTTTGTTTCTGTGTTCACTTTTTCTTTTTTTTTTAAGATATTTTTTGGGCATTTTTATGCTTTATTGATAGTGCAGAGAGACAGAGGTGAAATGGGGCAGAGAGGGGAGTGACATGCAGAGAACGACCGCGGGTGGGAATCGAACCCGGGTCTGCTGCTGGGCCCGGCCCGGGAGGGGGACGCCCTACCACCTGAGCTAAGGGCGCCCCTTGTGTTCACTTTTTCAGTTGTGTGTAAATTGTGTTAGTAAAAAATAAATAAATAAATGTTTAATCCAAAAGTAAAGTATAAAAAATATATAATATATCAATAAAGTATGAAGAATATAAAATAACGGGGGCGCCCTTAGCTCAGTTGGTAGGGCGTCCCCCCCCCCCCCCCCCATGGGCCTCGGCCAGCAGCAGACCCAGGTTTGATTCCAGCCCGCGGTCGTTCTCTGCATGTCACTCCCCTCTCTGCCCCATTTCAACTCTGTCTCTACACTATCAATAAAGCATAAAAATACCAAAAAAAAATCTTAAAGAAAAAAAAAAGGCACAATGTCACATAGCTAAATTATTGCTAACTGTCGAATAAAATAAATGTTACATGGAGGAGGAGGAGACGGCAATGTACAAAAAATAAAAAAATTAAGTATGAAAAAGTAAAACTCAACACGCTACTATGTCATACCGCCTAAAACATTTTTTCTTTAATATTTAAAAAATGTATTAAAAATTACAAAAATTACAAGTGTTTAAGTAAAAAAAGAAAATCCAAAAATGAAGTACTTCAAAAAAAATCCATAAAGTATTGAAAAAGAAATTTAACTTCTAACTTTACTAACAAAAACAAATGAATAAATATTCCAAAGATTCCAATGATTAAGCATTCAAAGAAATTCCCCCCAAAACATTTTTTTTCATAAATAAATAAAATAAGAACATCCAAGAATTCAAAAAATTAAGTAAAAAAAAAGAAAAAAATTAAGTTAAAAAAAAAAAAAGTTTTTTTTTTTTTTTTTTACATGTCCCCCCCCCCCCCCCCCGCCCCTTTAGATAAGCCCGACCCCCCAGCCCAGGTGTCTGCCTCAGACATCAGAAGAGCCAGTATTTAAAAAAAAAATCAAATAAATTTAAAAATCCAAAAATAATCAATTTAAATAGAAAATAAATAAATAAGAACATCCAAAAATAAAAATAAATAATTATTTAAAAAATGAATAAGTAAAACAATCCAAAAATAAAGTATTTAATTTTTTTTAAAAAGAAAATAAAAAAAAACTTTACATTTAAAAAAAAAAAACATGTTACTATGCCCCCCCCTCACCCCCCCCTTTAGATAAGCCCGACCCCCCAGCGCGGGTCCCTGCGGCCTCAGACATCAGAAGAGCCAGCCTGACTCTGTCCTGGTACGGGCCCACCTACGACGGGGGCAGCGCCGTGCAGTCCTACCGCCTGGAGGTCTGGGACTCCGTGGACAGCCAGTGGAAACACCTGGTCTCCTGCAACAGCACCTCATACAACGTACAGGTCTGTCTGCCTGTCTGTCTGTCTGTCTGTCTGTCTGTCTGTCTGTCTGTCTGTCTGTCTGTCTGTCTGTCTGTCTGTCTGTCTGCCTGTCTGTGTGTCTGTCTGTCTGTCTGTCTATCAGCACCTCTTACAACGTACAGGTCTGTCTGTCTGTCTGTCTGTCTGTCTGTCTGTCTGTCTGTCTGTGTGTGTGTGTGTGTGTGTCTGTCTGTCTGTCTGTCTGTCTGTCTGTCTGTCTGTCTGTCTGTCTGTCTGTCTGTCTGTCTGTCTGTCTGTCTGTCTGTGTGTGTGTGTGTGTGTGTGTGTCTGTCTGTCTGTCTGTCTGTCTGTCTGTCTGTCTGTCTGTCTGTCTGTCTGTCTGTCTGTCTGTCTGTCTGTCTATCTGCCTGCCTGTCTGTGTGTGTGTGTGTGTCTGTCTGTCTGTCTGTCTGTCTGTAGGTCGGTGTGTCTGTCTGTCTGTCTGTCTGTCTGTCTGTCTGTCTGTCTGTCTGTCTAGGGATCACATTTTCCTGTCAGGAAAGTTTGTTTATTCAGTTATGAGAATATACCTTTGAATATGTTAAATTCTCTGTCACACACAAAGTTACACACTGTACCTTTAACAAAGTGTTCTCCGTCTGTAGAACCTTCTCCCAGAGCGACAGTATAAGTTCCGTGTGCGGGCTGAGAACATCTACGGAGTGGGAGAGCCCAGCGCCGAGTCTGAACCGGTGACTGTGGGACTGGTGGACGATGGTATGGTGGTTTTGTGTTCACTTTTTTTTATCAATATATTTATGGGTTTTTCATATTTTTTCGACAAACTTGTGTTCACTTTTTAAGTTGTGTGTGAGTTGTGTTCTTATAAAAAAA
>NC_137216.1:30651225-30663725 GCF_949987685.1 Ammodytes marinus | reverse complement strand
ACATGCAGAGAACGACCCGGGCTGGATTCTAACCCGGGTCTGCTGTGAAGAGGACTGAGACTATATGGGGGTGGGGTGGGGGGGGGGGTTTCTAACCACTACACCACAAGCTCCCCCCCACCCCCTAGACATTTTTATGTTACATTCTCCCTTAAAACTATTACTTTTTATTTATTGGCTCTACATCCAAAGTTAGTTAGTAGTTACTTCACATTGCAAGGAATTCTGGGTATTGAAGTTTTCCAATTCATATAACGACTAAAACTACAAAGCCTTAATGTGACTACAAGGAACTTTTAAATATTTCTGAAACAGTCTCATTTTTCCTCAGATGATCATAAATTACATGTAACAGCAAACGAGACCATCAGTGCTAAAGAATGCTATTTTTATATAGTTTTACTTAATGCCTTTGTCATGGGTATACGGCACGCTCACCCAGGAACAACAGCTGGCGTGGTAAAAACACTACCGCATTTTGTCCAAAGGGGGGCGCTAGAATTACCACACACTGAAAGTTCCTCTGAGCACCTTTTAATGTGACCCCCAGACTCTGTGAATATAAAGCTGAATGTTACGATTTGAGTGATTTTTAAAAATGTACACGTTGAAATGTCGGAGCTTCTCTTCAGTTTGAGCACTTTTTGTTTTTCTCAATTTTTTTTGTCTTGTTTGTATTTTTTGAACTTTAGCTAACATCAGGTTTAGCTAGCTTAGCATCACCAATGCCTTACACACCAAATCGCCTTAAAGTAAAACACAGGGGGACACATTAAACACACACAGACAGACTGGGATTTAAACCTTAAAGGGACACTGTGTAACATTTTAAGTAATTTATTAGCTAAAATCAATATCCTCATTCATAAATATGTCCTCATTGGTGTATAATCACCTCTGCCAATAATCTGAATTATCCTCCTGAGCGGAGAATTACAAATATTAATATTACATTTTGTACATTGAGCAGGCAGGTCTTATGGAGGAATCCATGTTTTTGGAATGTCATCAGGTGCATTGTTTAGAATCTAGAATTGTTCTTGTCCTTGAAGGCCACTGTAGCTTCTGTTATTATTCTAAAGGGGTGGGGTTACCCAGGGAGCGTTGCATTCTAGAACTTTCTAGAACTTTCTTGATGATGTCATATTACACACTGCCCCTTTAAATACACAAGACATTTGTTATCAAAGCCAATGTCAGATTTATTTCTATCGCACATTTAAAAACAATATCAGTCGACCAAAGTGCTGCACAAAATTCAATACGACCAATGGGCTGTGGGAACTTCGAAACTCTCCCAAAATAACATGGGGACACATTTAATTACCAAACGTTTTACAAATATATTTTTACAAGATGTTTGTCATGGTATTTTTTTTTTTTTTGTATCTGGCTGCCTTTAAAAAAATACGTTGGTTAGCAGAGTTTTAGCACGTACAGAAGCTAACGTGTTTTTATGCTATAAGGCTCTTAAGACAACAATTCAGTTCATCGGTATCAAAACAACAGATCAACATTATCACAATTATACTTCAGCATCTCTGTCACAATATAAAACAACATTAATTGAGTAATTTTATCTATTAACTTACTGATTTGGCCATTTTTCTATCTACATATCTATCTTGTAATTTGGACAATTTTTAACTATGAGATCGTTAAAAATTAAAACATTTGCTTCTTGAAATGACAGCAAACCTATACAATCTGATCTCGTAGTTGCGTGAAATATTTTTACAATATTGTAATTGATCGGACAAGATGCTGTGTCGTACCCAAAAATCTTGTGGTAACGAGTAGCGTAACTTATCATTTTAGGAAGAAAAAAAATTACCTCAAAAGTTAGTGGTAAGATTTCGTAAATTTCATTAAAGGTGCAGTGTGTAATATGACATCATCAAGAAAGTTCTGCAAAGTTCTAGAATGCAACGCTCCCTGGGTAACCCCACCCCTTTCGAATAATAACAGAAGCTACAGTGGCCTTCAAAGACAAGAACAATTCTAAATTTTAAACAATGCACCTGATGACATTCCAACTATGACACTTCCAAAATGGCGTTGACAAGGCCTTGGTCCAAAGTATGGAGAAATATGGACATATATGAGACCCTTTCTAAGGGAAAAAATAATAATTCTAAAAAAAAAATTCAGCTAGTATGCACTAAATTAAACGTACTTATGGATATTATAATTTTTTTCTACAAAATCTGCTAGGAAATTAAAACCCAAAATTCTACACACTGCAGGTTTAAGAGTCACAAGTACCACATCTTTGAAAAAACAAATTTTAAGTCATTTTAATCATATTCTTATATTATTGTTTTGGCAGAATCACAATCAGTCAATCCGTTCCCAGTCTGCCGTTGCATTTCACGTGTCGGTAAAATCTTCACGCTTTCTTCTAGTCGCATTTTTTTCCACATTCCAGCGTTTTGTTTTGTGCTTTGAACATTTATTTAAATTTAATTGGAATAGTTCAAATTTTTTAAGCTTTTTTTTTAGCTTGTGGGCTTCACTCTCGAGGTTCAAGAAAAATTTGACAGAAAACATTCATGTAACCAATGCGTTCAATTTTTTATATAGAAATCGGGCAAAGGGTCGATCATGGCTATAGTTAGCTTAGCTCAAACACTTGTTGTCAATGGGAGCTTTAGCCTTCATCCACTTCATTGTTTCTTTCCAGTATGTGTTTGATTCTAAAATGACATAATAGGGGCGACTGTGGCTCAGTTGGTAGAGCAGGTTGGCCGATGATCAAAGGGTTGGAGGTTCGATCCCCGCCCTGCCACTTGTGTCATAGTTGTTGTGTCCTCGGGCAAGACACTTCACCCACCTTGCCTCGTGTGAATGTCGATAGTTAGCTGCTGCTATCGGTGTATGAATGTGTGTGTAAATGGGAACAGGTCTCCCTTGCAAAAGAGTCTCAGGTCTCAATGGGATTTACCTGTAGAAATAAAGGTTAAAGAAAATAAATAAAAAAATAGCCAAAAATATATCGGCAACATAACGCGGTGTCACAACAAGCACACAGGAGCATTTAGTGATGTTATGTAAAGTTTAATTTGACTGTCAGTGGATGCAGGCTAACGCTCCCATTGACTACCAGTATTTGAGCTAAGCTAACTAGCGATGAGATGAGCGAATGTTGCCTAGCTATTTCTTCTTCAAAAAATGCACACACACAGTTACAGGAACGGTTTCTGTGACCTTTTGTTGAACCTTGAAACAATGACGCAACAAAAAAAAAAAGCTAAAAATGTAAAATATTCTAACTTTTCCTTTTAAGGGCTGAAAAACCAAAGACAGTTGTGTGTTTCTTCACATGTGTGTGTGTGTGATTTTTCTTCTGCATTATGCCGTGTTACTTTTAAGTTTTGTTTGTTTTAAGAATGTTTTATTTTTAGACTTATTTAATGCACAGAGTCATAATTCTATAATATTATTGGAGAAATCTTCTCGCCAGCACTTAATTTTTGTCACAGTGTATTACGCCCCTATCCCCCCCCCTCGCCCCCCCCCCCCACCCCCCGCCGCCCCCCTCCATATTAAAATCCTGACAAGTGGACTCACTCCTAGACGGATTTGTTTTTGTATTAGTTGTATGTAGATTCTTTTTCTCTGATAATTTTTATAAATATATATCAGTTTGATGGACTGCAGATTGTCATGTATGAGACACTACGACTGTAGTTACTCACCGAAACCAAATAAAAGATTCACAAACCAAAAGTATCGCTGTTTTATTATAATGTTTAGATAATTAAGTTACTTTATTAGTCAACGGTTACATTGAAATGTGTCTTTTCGCATATCCCCTCTCAAGTTCCCACACTCCAGAGGGGGTCAGAGCGCAGGGTCAGCCATAGTACAGACAGACAGACAGACAGACAGACAGACACACTCCAGAGGGGGTCCTCACACAGGGTCAGCCATAGTACAGCGCCCCTGGAGCAGTTTTGGGGTTAAGTGTCTTGCTCAAGGACACAATGGTAGAGATGGTCGGGCAACGTAGATGTAATAGCAGCCACCACTAGTTTTACTACTACTAACACCCTCCTGTCCGGTGCCGGGAATCCAACCAGAGACCTCATGGTTACTGGGAGGAACCAGAGACCTCATGGTTACTGGGAGGAGGAACCAGAGATCTCATGGTTACTGGGAGGAACCAGAGACCTCATGGTTACTGGGATGAACCAGAGACCTCATGGTTACTGGGAGGAGGAACCAGCGACCTCATGGTTACTGGGAGGAACCAGCGACCTCATGGAAGAAATACATTTTGAAAAACACCCCCTCTCAAAATTGATTTATCTTCATCCGAGAATCAAATCCCTTGGTGGGTATATTTGCATGACTGATGTTAATAAGCGGAGTAAGTTTCATGAGCGTGAGACTTTCCTTGTGGGAGATAGCAACCCTAGTCCAACCCTAACCCTACAGAAAATGAATGGAATTCAATGTAAATAGCCCCAAAATGGACTGGCTTGCTGTGAAAAGCACCCCCCTCTCAAAATTGATTTCTCTTCACCCGAGAATCAAATCCTTTGGTGGGTATATTTGCATGACTGATGTTGATAAGTGGAGTAAGTTTCATGAGCGTCAGACTTTCCTTGTGGGAGATTCCATTTAATTTTCTGTAGGGTTAGGGTTGGGCTAGGGTTGCTATCTCCCACAAGGAAAGTCTGACGCTCATGAAACTTACTCCACTTATTAACATCCGTCATGCAAATATACCCACCAAAGGATTTGATTCTCGGATGAAGAGAAATCCATTTTGAGAAGCACCCCCTCTCAAAAAAAAAAGAATGCACCGAGGATTATGTTACATTATTGACCAGTTATTACATTATGAGTTTTAGACTTTTTGTTGTTATATGATCTGCTCTTACAGCTGCTGTGTGTGTGTGTGTGTGTGTGTGTGTGTGTGTGTGTGTGTGTGTGTGTGTGTGTGTGTGTGTGTGTGTGTGAGAGTGTGTGAGAGAGAGAGAGACTGTGTGTGTCTGTGCTGGCTTGTCTTTTTACACTAGTGACCCCAGTGGCTTGTGGGTATTGTATTTCACTCGTCAGCTCGTTGAGATTCTGAGGCTCGAGTTACAGAAGCTGGGAACACATTGTACAGTGAAGAGTTTGTAATACACACTCCCTGCGTTCCAAATCACATACTCTTTCTTTTTACTACACTACATACTAAAGTTCAGAAGAGTTTAAGTCTTTTTACTACACTACATACTAAAGTACAGAAGAGTTTTATGGCGAGGAGAGAGAAAAAAATCAGATAAGGAAGATTTATTTTCATTATGTTGAGAAATGTCAAGAATAAAGGCGAATACTCCAAAATGCTATTGGAGTTAGTGGGGCATTTATGTATTTGAAGCCTACTACAATTGACGAGCATGTATTGGGACATCCTAAATCTTTTTCTGGCATACTTAATAGTAGGGAAGTATGGGGATTGGAACGCAGGGACAGACTGCACCACAGACAGAATGCTTAGTCGTACAGACACGGTTGGAAAGTCTGAATCAGCGATATCTTTAAATAGAGGAAAATACAGCTCTGGAAAAAATGAAGAGACCACTCCAAATGTTCAGTGTCTCTCGTTTGACTATTTATAGGCATATGTTTGAGTAGAATGAACATTTTGGTTTTATAATACAAACTACTGACAACATTTCTACCAAATTCCAATACATTTTTTGTCATTAAAGAGCATTTTCAATAAGTAATGTAGAGATGAAGATTGAAGAAAAATCCAGACTGGTCTCTTAATTATTTCCGGAGCTGTATATATATAATACTATTCTGTAAAGAAAAAAGAGATGCACAATATTAAGAGTGTCATGATGTGGGATATATCTAATGTGGGCCTATAACCAATCAACTTATAGAATGATTTTACAGTCGCTTTAACAGTTACAGGGTCGGTGGTTGGATCCCCCGTCTCCCCGCCACATGTCCAAGTGTCCCTGGGCAAAGAGACACTGAACCCTAAATGTCTCCTGATAGTTAGCTTGCACCCTGCGTGGTAGCTGCTGCTGCTATCGGTGTATGAATGTGTGTGTGAATGGGTGAATGTGTACAAAACAATGTAAAGCGCTTTGGGTCTGTGAAAAACCTGGGAAAAGAGCTTTATAAGTGGAGTCCATTTACCATTGATAGACTTTGATAAATGGTAATAAGTGATAATCATAGAGTTGTAAATAGAAACAGCCTTTTCTATGCAGCCTGTCAGTGTCACTCAGTGCGTTTCCATGGCACAACTAGATTGGATTAAGACATATACTGCTGCTGCTTCTTTTTAAATGTATTCATAAACATAAATCTGTATTTTACTTTTTTACCATGTTGTATATTGATGCATTTTAGCTTGTGTTACTTGTTTTGTGTCATGTTGTATGTACTACAGCTGCTGGATTTTTGAATTTCCCTGAAGGAACACTCCCCAGGGATCAATAAAGTGTCTATCTATCTATCTATCTATCTATCTATCTATCTATCTATCTATCTATCTATCTATCTATCTATCTAACTATCTATCTATCTATCTATATACCGAACTAGACACTCGAACGGACCGCGTCACTTGTCTGAGTATACATGGCCTTTCAGGAATCGGATAAATGTCCGATGCATGGCTGTCTCCACCATGCTAGGTGGCGCTGTAGCCCTTTCAACAAGTGGTTATAGAGCCACGTCCGGTTCCCTTCCGGCAACAACCCTACTATTTATTACGCAGGGATTCTGGAGCAAGCGCAGAACGACAACTCCGATATGAGATATCCGATCCCTGTATACATGCAAAGAGAATGCCGACTATGAACGAGTTATCTAGGTGTTCTTATCCGACTTCGCTTGTCCGTTAATGTGCCGATTTGTGTGCGAAGTAGATCGGATAAAGGTGTTTACTTGCATTTTACAAGTCCTGTTGAAGTCTTATTCGTTTAGTTATCCGATTATGAGTCTGCACGTAAACGCACTGACTCGACCTCTGATTTTAATCAATTCAAGTGAAAGATTATTCTGAACACTTTGTATTTATCTGTATAATCCCAAAGCATTAAAGCTGGGGTGGAGGGGGGCGCCTTTAGCTCAGTTGGTAGGGCGTCCCCCTCCCGGGCCGGGCCCAGCAGCAGACCCGGGTTCGATTCCCACCCACGGTCGTTCTCTGCATGTCACTCCCCTCTCTGCCCCATTTCACCTCTGTCTCTCTGCACTATCAATAAAGCATAAAAATGCCAAAAAAATATCTTTAAAAAAAAAAAAAAAAAAAAAAGCTGGGGTGGAGGATTTGGGGGAGAAAATAGCAGTTGGGATAGAGATTCGAAACCAAATACCTCAACCGCTCCACTTGTTCTCTTTGGTCCCTCCCCTATGGTCCCTCCCTGACACGCTCTACACCAACAAAGTTGTGCCAAAGTGAATGGACTGTCCCAACAGCCAATGAGAACAGAGAATTCGAGCCTCTCTCTGATTGGTCAAAGTGTACAGCTCATGTTAACTTTGACCAATCAGAAAGCATATACCCCAGCTTTAACGTGTGCAAAAAATAGGACAGCTGCATTTATATTTGGGTTTTTATCAAGTGTGGATTTAAAGTAGCCTGGCGCTACCAGACCATCGTACTTCACTTCATTTGTACAGAAGGTCTGGCAGTGCTGTAATTGGCAAACGTTCACTCATGGAGGCGGGTGTCTGTTAAAGTTTAAAACTATTGGATCTGCCCAGTGCCACTCTGGATCAGCCAACCAATCGCATAACGTTTGGTCGTCACGTGTGTCATGAGCCGGCTTCTGGCAACTGAAACTGGAGCGCGACTTCGACGTCATCGTTCTCAGCCACTCGCTCTGTTCGCTGATTGGACCGGCTGTCGAATCTCCGGCAAAACTGGGAAATGGGCTGTACACCCAGACTGACTACTGAAGGGAAAATAAAATTTGGCCGGAAGTAGGCGGGCGGGCGGAGCCAGGCTAGATTTAAAGGTGCTCCTGGTAACTTTCAGATTGTGTTCATTCTAGCGCCATCACAACTGAAAGAGGCTGCGGTAAAGGCCTAGAAAAGCATCACAAAAGAAGAATGCAAAAGTTTTGTGATGTCGATGGGTCACAGCACAGGTCTGATGCAGTTATTGCAAGCGAAGGATTTGCAACAAAATATTAAGTCTTATTCACTTCAATTTATTTTAAGTGTATGTGTTCCAATACTTTTGCTCATCTAAAAATGTGGTGTTCCTTTACAAACAATGCGATCTTCTAAGTTGTGTATCAGATCCAGATGTGTGTGTTGTGTGTGTGTGTGTGTGTGTGTGTGTGTGTGTGTGTGTGTGTGTGTGTGTGTGTGTGTGTGTGTGTGTGTGTTCAACTCCTCAAAAAACATGGATTCTGACCAGACAAATCTCTTCCAACAATTGAGAAAAACTTGTAAAATAAACTTGAATGCAAATAAAAAAAAACAATCCTTTTAATTTGCTACGTCACATGTTCAAAAGCATTTTATAATCCAAACACGATCTCTGACACTGCCGCCATCTTTGACCCGGGCATATGGCACTCACACTCCCCACTGTGTGTGTGTGTGTGTGTGTGTGTGTGAGTGTGTGTGTGTGTGTGTGTGTGTGTGAGTGTGTGTGTGTGTGTGTGTGTGTGTGTGTATATATATGTATAAAAATCTCCCACAGTCATATATCCATAAGAGGAAAAAATGCATAGGAGGCAGAAGCTACCAGAGAAAATGCCCGAATGCATTAAGAAGATTAATGGAATATGAACCACGCATAGCCGACATCTGTTTAGCAGATAACTAAAGCATACAGCTATCTCCATTAAACGTACACTTAACATGTGAAAGAACATATATCAAATAAAACACTCTCGTAAAGCGATGAATATCACGTAATATTAATTAAAATGGAGGTTTAAGCAGTAAAATGGGTGACTGGGTGAAAGTTCACATAGATTTATATATTTTTTTTTCACCGCGGCCGTACAGCAGGGACAGATATGTAAGCAGTGATGTAGTTCATCTATTAATATCGTAGATTATTGTATTAAAAAAAACAGCACATCTGAACGGCAGCTTTTCTGTTATAGTGTCACTTCAGAAAATGTGAAAAATTTAGAGAAAATGGCCACCAGACATACACAATCAACCCTGCGTTCCAGTCCCCCATACTATCTACTATTTAGTATGGTAGAAAAAATATTTAAGCCAGTCCTTCCTTTCCTTTCTTTCTGGAACAATTCCTCTGCTTTCATTTTGCGTCATCAAAAAAATATAATAACATCATAGAAAAGTTTTTTTTTTTCTTCGCCGAACGCATCCAGACTATTTCCAACACACAGTATAGTATGTGAACAGGTCGCAAAAAGGGTCTTCAGTGGGCGCTCCGGTGGTGTAGTGGATAGAGCGTGTACCATATTGGCTCCGACCTTCGTTGCAGTGGTCGCGGGTTCAAATCCGACTCGTGGACCTTTACTGCAGGTCATCCCCCCTCTCTCTCTCTCTCTCTCTCTCTCTCTCTCTGTCTCCCCATTTCAACTCTGTACTGTCTAATAAAGCTGGAAAATGCCCAAAAAATTATCTTAAAAAAAAAATGGTCTTCAGTGTTTGCAGCATGTGTATGTAGGTTTATCCACACAGTCTCCATACGTGAAGGCGGCTTTTATCTCATCGGGCAATTTGAAACAAGCTGCTCCTTCCTTTCCTTTGTAGATGCAAAAAGTAAAAACACACCCATTTCTCTAAGCACTTCTTCAAGTTCCATAAAGACTCAAATGAACGTCTAAGAAAGCCATCGTCCACACTACTGCCATGAAGCATAGCAGCGATCGGCTGGCTCCAAATCGCCCCCCGACACCTCCTGACAGCTGTCCGTCTATCGGCTCGGGCTGCGTCCCATTTCGTACGCTCTCGGTTCCATTCCCAATCTCCTCCCTCAGCTCCTGCTGCAGAAGCTTCGAGATGAGACTGTTGAATCGATTCTCTGTCGTCGCTACAACAATCGCCGTGGAAACCGTGGTTAAATTCAGCTCGGCGGGGTTGATACACGTGCCGTTAATTTTAGCAAAAACGACCTCGCTTAAATCCTGCCCGGCAACAGATGACGGGGACGCGCAGGGCACATCGCGGACCAGCTGGTAGCTTTCCATCCAATCCTTGAGCCACTCCAACTCACAGTCGCACTGCCACGGATTCCTGAACAGAAAAAGTCGCCCTAGTAAATAGACGGGTTGAAACACAGGGAATGGCAGCGAGGAGAGGTTGTTGCTGTTCAAATGTAGCGTTATCAAGCTCGTGAGGTTCTCGAAAGTTCCCTCTTCGATGGAGTGAACTTGGTTTCGGTCGAGGTATAAGACTTCTAGTTCAACCAGGTCGGAGAACCAGGAGTTGGAGATGTTGGTGAGTTGGTTTCCCCCCAGATTGAGCATCTTGAGGCGGGTTAATCCTTTGAAAGCGTCGGGGGGCAGGACGGTAAGCTGGTTGTCGTTCAGGTAAAAGTTTTCCAGTCGAACGAGATCCTGAAACGATCGGTCGTGAATCACGTTGATGCGGTTCTCCTGCAGGTTCAGAAATCTGGGAAAGAAGACATCGGAAAAAAGAGATTTTTTTTTAAGCACTGGTCAATTTAACACACACAGACACTAACACACACACGCACACACACACACACACACACTGCAGGTTCAGGTATCTGGGAAAGAAGACATTTTATAGATTTTTGTCTATTTATCTTCCATAACATCTTCTTTCATACTAGAATAAATCAAATCAAAGGAGGGAAATGAGGAGTTTACGATCATGTTTTCATTATGATGTAGAGAGAAAGATTTTTTTGGCATTTTTATGCTTTATTGATAGTGTAGAGACAGAGGTGAAATGGGGCAGAGAGGGGAGTGACATGCAGAGAACGACCGCGGGCTGGAATCAAACCCGGGTCTGCTGCGGGGGGGGTGGGGGAGGGACGCCTTACCAACTGAGCTAAGGGCGCCCCAGAAAGAGCTTTTTGAATTTGTTTGTATGGTGTATAAGCAGGGCTGTACAGTGCGACAGGTTTGATCGCATTTGCTACTGAAATTGATCACGTGCGATGATGAATACAAATCCATTCGCACTCGTGCGATAGGTTGCTAATGAGGAGAGGCTGTCTTTGAAACACAGAGGAGCGCTGCACAACACTGCTTAGAGTGCTTTACATTAATACTCCAAATGCGGGTAAATGTAAACTTAGGCAAGTAAGTTATTGAGTCTACCCTCCACTTTGGCTGGTGAAAGACGTGTGCTCAGGATCTGTGCTCGTGCAGCGATTCTAGGTATAAAAACTTCACCAACGGTAATTACCGGAAGGAGACGGCACATTACCGCAGTTAAGTTAGCGCGTGTACAAACAGAACATTTCCTGTGCGCCTTCACATTAAAAGCCTGTTACTAGCCAAACGTGAGTTGACTTTTATTTTGAAGCCGGTAAGAACAGGAAGTTAGCGCTTTTTTCTAGCTTGAAAGGCAACTCCTTCAGCTGCAGAGAGCAGTCAACAGTAGCCTAGTCTATTTAAACAAAGTTTTAAATAAGCCACTGAAAAGCTACTCCCAACACATTCACAACAACCTATTTAATTTATCCTAAATTGTACCAATATGTATACTTATTTATTTAATAGGCTATGTTTAATGTTTTAAAGTTTGGTTTTAATTAACAGAAGAAGGACATTATAATAATAATAATTCTGAATCAGCAAAAAATTGCAATTGGCAGGTTAGATTATTTTGTCTGAATTGCAATCAGTGCACCCCTATTCATTTTTCCATAATTATTACTGCACACACTAGGATATAATATTAACTGAGAATCTCAAATGAGACCAAGCTAACATGCTCAAAGGTAATTAGAGCGAAATGCAAGGGTTAAGGTTATGCAAGTTTTCGATCATACTTTGTGTGCTACCAAATTTATTTTTGTGCTACTGAATTTTTTTGCTTGCTAGCACCAGTGCTACCACCTAAAAAAATAAGCGTACAGCCCTGTGTATAAGGGTCATTAAATAAAAATAAATAAAAAATATGCTACAATAATAATACAATAATCTATCGGCCTATTTTCACATAAAAACAGCAACAGAAAAATCCATAGGCAGCACAACTTTAACACGCATATAAAAGGCCCTGTGACTTACTTGAGACCGCCCAGGCCCAGCAGTGAGTTGTAGGCCACTGCTTCGATCTTACAGCGCTCCAGATAGATGTGTGTCAGGTTCTCCATTCCCCTGATGGAACCCGGTATCCGTCTGAACTTATTCTCGAAGCAGAACAGCTCCTTTTAAAGACACAGTGCGTAGAATTTAATGTCAAAGTCAAATTTATTTCCATAGCACATTTTAAAAACAACATCAGATGACCAAAGTACAATACAAAACAACATAAGATACATGAAAATTAAAAATCGTAGGAGTGTCAAAAAGCTCAAATGTTGTTAAACCTGCAGTGTGTAGAATTTTGGGTTTTATTTCCTA
>NC_137216.1:30586225-30646225 GCF_949987685.1 Ammodytes marinus | reverse complement strand
GGAAAAATTTATGAGAACGGTCTGGATTTTTCTTCAATCTTCATCTCTACATAACTTATTGAAAAATGCTCTTTAATGACAAAACATGTATGGGAAGTTGGTAGAAATGTTGTCATTAGTTTATATTATAAAACCAAAATGTTCGTTCTACTCAAACATATGCCTATAAATAGTAAAACCAGAGACACTGAACATTTGGAGTGGTCTCTTCCATTTTTTCCAGAGCTGTAAAAGTACTTTGATGAAAAAACCATCATAGTACATTTGTGAACCTATTTCTTCTCAAAACATTATGTTATTAAAGGTGCAGTGTGTAATATGACATCATCAAGAAAGTTCTACAAAGTTCTAGAATGCAACGCTCCCTGGGTAACCCCACCCCTTTAGAATAATAACAGAAGCTACAGTGGCCTTCAAGGACAAGAACAATTCTAAATTTTAAACAATGCACCTGATGACATTCCAACTATGACACTTTCAAGATGGCAGCACTAGGCCTTGGTCCAAAATATGCAGAAATATGGACATATATGAGACCCTTTCTAAGGGGAAAAAAAATATTCAAAACATTTTTTTCAGCTATTATGCACTAAATTAAATGTGCTTATGGATATTATAATTACTTTCTACAAAATCTGCTAGGAAATAAAACCCAAAATTATACACACTGCAGGTTTAATTAATATAACTATAATGAATGATACACTATTTGTATTGCACCTTTCATACAAGAATGCAGCTTGAAATCCTTTACTCGTGTTTGAATTGTGCTATAGAAATAAACTTGCCTGGCCCTTGACTACAGGTGATACTCGTATTATTAGAATATGATGGAAAATGAATTGGAATTGAGGCAAGAATTCATGCAGAAGGGTTAGGGGGCCCAAACCAAGTACTGAGAACATATGGATGATTATACTTTATAGAGGGGCCGACATTTCTGTATTAAAAATCCCCTTTTTTATTGATTTCATGTAATATTAAAATTTTCTGAGATTTTGAATTTGGGGTTTTCATAAGCTGTACGCCATAATAATCAAAATTATAACAAATAAAGGCTTGAGATATCTCACTTTGCATGTAATGATGAGTCTATATAATATATTATTTTCACCTTTTAAGTTGAATTACTGAAATAAATGAACTATTCTAATGTTTTGAGTTTCACCTGTATATGGTAATGTGTGACCAAAGGTGCTAAAATCCTTAAGGATGGGGCCCATTAATATTACCACGACAGGATAAGGGTTAACTGGAAATTAATACGAATCATAAATATATATAATCTTTTTGAAAGTTAATTTATACTGCGTCACAACCTGCACTAAAACAAACCAGAAAGACTAGCGTATATAGATAGAGAGATAGAGAGATAGAGAGATAGAGAGATAGATAGATAGATAGATAGATAGACAGACAGACAGACAGACGGATAGATAGATAGACAGTTAGATAGACAGTTAGATAGATAGATAGATAGATAGATAGATAGATAGATAGATAGATAGATAGATAGATAGATAGATAGATAGACAGTTAGATAGATAGATAGATAGACAGACGGATAGATAGATAGACAGTTAGATAGATAATTAGATAGATAGACAGACAGACAGATAGATAGACAGACAGCCAGACATTTAGATAGACAGAAAGAGATAGACAGACAGACAGACAGACAGACAGACAGACAGACAGTTAGATACCTGTAAGTCTTTGCGGACAGTTGCATCCATGTGTCCACGTCTGTGTGCACGAGTCAATCATTTTCATTTTCATTCCACTTCTGCACCGAGCCTCTCCATCTCTCAGCTCGCTACATACTGTCTGATACAAGTCTGCAGCAATACTGTGGGTTTATCTACACTTTATCATCCCCCCTTCACTGTGTGTGTGTGTGTGTGTGTGTGTGTGTGTGTGTGTGTGTGTGTGTGTCTGTGCGTGTGTGTCTGTGTGTGTCTGTGTGTGTGTGTGTGTGTCTGGTGAAAGAGCTCCATCATATTACACACACACACACACACACACACACACACGTACGGCTATACTTGTGAGGACATTCGTTGACATAATGCATTCCCTAGCCCCTTACACTAACCCTAACCATCAAAACTAAATGCCTAACCCCAACCCTTACACTAACCCTAACATAAACCTAATTCATACCTGAACCTTAAAACCTAGTGTCAACCCTCAAACAGCCCTTTAAAGGCCTGTCCTTAAAACCTAGTGTTAACCCTCAAACAGCCCTTTAAAGGCCTGTCCTTAAAACCTAGTGTTAACCCTCAAACAGCCCTTTAAAGGCCTGTCCCAAAGGGAGAACCGGACAAAATGTCCTCACTCTTAAGGTGTAAAACTCAAATCGGTCCTCACAAAAATTGTTGAAGTACAAACACATACACTCTCTTTCTTTCTTTCTCTCTCTCTCACACACACACACACACACACACACACACACACACACACACACACACACACACACACACACACACACACACACACACACACACACACACACACACACACACAGGCATAAAAAAAGCCATCTCTTAATGGCATTCAAATCCCCTAGATAGAGTGATAACGTTTAGAAGGATTACACCTAAAGTGAATCCCTCCCTCACCCTGCGTTGGCCTGTGCTAAGAAGATGAATATGAAAATAGAACTTAACAGAAATATTACAGATGTTAGTTAGATGGAATACGGAGATTTGAAAAGCCTTCAGTGGTGGGATCTAATGAGCAAAGAGGCGATCAATATAGTTTGTTTACTAAGATTAATACGCTGTGTGTATGTATTATGTATGGACCGTAGAATGTATATGATAAGGCTACAGACAGCGTTATATGGGTCACTCATGGTGCCTTCCTGAATGTGAGGCTTTAAAGGTGCAGTGTGTAATATGACATCAAGAAAGTTCTACAAAGTTCTAGAATGCATCGCTCCCTGGGTAACCCCACCCCTTTTGAATAACAACATAAGCTACAGTGGCCTTCAAGGACAAGAACAATTCTAAATTTTAAACAATGCACCTGATGACATTCCAACCAACATGGATTCCTCCATAAGACTTGCCTGCTCAATGTACAAAATGTAATAGTAATATTTGTAATTCTCCGCTCAGGAGGATAATTCAGATTATTGGCAGAGGTGATTTTACACCAATGAGGACATATTTATGAACGAGAATATTGATTGTAGCTAATAAATTACTTAAAATGCTACAGTGTCCCTTTAAAGCTAAAGTGCGTAACTTTTTCATATAAATGAATGTTGGTTAAATTCATGAGATTTTTTTAAAAGAGTTGAGACAAAGTTGATTAAAGACCTACTTCACCGGTGGGAATATGAAGGTGTATTGAATGTGCAAACATTTTTTTTTAAATCGGTTCATTCTAGCCTGAGAAAAGGCAGAAAGAGTGTTTTATGGTCTCACTGTCTAACCCTACATTTTACTAGTGTGACATCACATCTCTGTATTTCACAGTGTGGCAGCGTTTGCACAAGGCTACATTGAGATTTGTATTTTCACATAATGTCCATGTCCAAATCTGAATGTGTAGACTAGACTTGTAACTCCATTGAATTTAATTAATTTCCTGGACTCTTACCCTTAAAGGTATAGTGTGTAACTTCTGTAGCACGCCAAGAGGAGTCCTTTATACCTCCTGCTGTACGTCCAGGTTTTTCCCTGGACAACTGAAAAATTTCTTGGGCTCTTCTTGGGATTTTTCTGAGCTCCTGCACCAGTGTTCGGGGGGGGGGGGGGACACTCAGGGACAATGAGAAATACAGAGAGAGTTTTGTGGAGCTGATAATAGGCTTAATCAACTTTGTGTCAACTCATTTGGCGATGATGGCTTGAATGAAACCGACATTCATTTAGGGGGAAAAAGTAAAAAAAAAAAAAAAAAAGTTTTCTCTTTCCCAATGCCTCTTGTGTAAAAGCTTAGATATTATTATACAACCGGCTTAGATTATACAACCAAGTCAGCCGCACACCAGACCATATGAGCCTTTCATAAGAGTGGCATGAAAACAAAACAAAAAAATCCCTAAAAATTGGGACAAGCATGAATTCGCAGCGCAGAAATTGTCTACTCACTGCCTGAAAAGCTCCACACACACACACACACACACACACAGAGAGAGAGAGAGACACAGAGAGAGAGAGACACACACACATACAGAGAGAGAGACACACACACACACACACACATACAGAGAGAGAGAGACACACACACACACACACACACACACACACACACACACACACACACACAAACACACATACAGAGAGAGAGACAGAGACACACACACACACACACACACAGCAGAGGCATATTATAACACTGTATCTAGGCTAGAGGTCATGGTTTTAGCCTAGTTTTCAACAGAACAGTGAGAGTGCTGGAACATGAATTTGTCGCTAGGCGGATTTAGCTGGTCTGGGACATTCTGCTCACCTGTTCTCACATGTCTGCAGCCAAAACATGGCGGTTAAAAAAACACTTGCCCTGCGTTCCAATACCTATACTTCCCTACTGTTTAGTATGCCAGAACAATATTTAGGATTGTCCCAATACATGCAAGTCAACTGTAGTATGCTGAAAATACATAAATGCCCCAACTAACTCCAATATGTGATTTGGAACGCAGGGGTAATTTCAAAAACAGAGGGCATGGAGAATACAATGAATGTTCTGCTACCAGTCTACATACAATGGCTGTGTTGGGAAAGCCCTACTAGCGTCCTACTCATACTAAAAGCCCTACTAACGTCCTACTCATACTAAAAGCCCTACCAACGTCCTACTCATACTAAAAGCCCTCCTAACGTCCTACTCATACTAAAAGCCCTAACTTCCTACTCATACTAAAAGCCCTGCTAATGTCCTACTCATACTAAAAGCCCTACTAAAGTCCTACTCGCACTAATTGTGAGGTCAATTTCAGTAGGTTGTGGTTGTGTATGCAAGTTTGTGTAGGCGAGAAATGCCCGGATGAGTTCTTACTTACGGCGAGATTTTGTGTATGGATGGCTAGGCTACTTTTACTACTCAACCGACCCACAATGCATTGCGTCTTTTCAAACAATATAGAAAATGACAATGGTTGCGTTCCGAATCGCATACTCTTTCTTTTTTCTATTCTACATACTACATCTGACGATAAAAAGAATCTAGTTAGGATGCAGTAGGCATACTATTGGGACATACTTTTCTCTCTTATTTCATCATAACATTGTGCCTTGATCTTGCCTCTTGCTTTTATATCCGTCGCATCCCCGTTTGTTTTCATATGGAGGCTTCGTCGATGTGACGTCACTTCACGTGCGCACTGGATTGTGGGTCAGAATCGCCCAAATAGGATGCACTTTTCAACACTAACAATCTTGGCCGCATGAAGTAGGACATCCGGGTACTTCTAACCATCCTAAATCTGGCCACAAGAATCGGGACATCCTAAATCTTTTTTCTACATACTATATAGTAGAAAGTATGCGATTCGGAACGCAACCAATATTTTCAGGAAGGTTTTTATGCCAACTCGTTTCTTAAAAACCCAAATGTCCCAAAGTGATATCTAACAGTACCCACCCAACCCTTAAACCTGCAGTGTGTAGCATTTTGGGATTTTTTTGATAGCATAAATCCATTAGTACGTTTAATTTGGTGCATAATAGCTGAAAAAAAAAACAATAATTTTTTCCCTTAGAAAGGGTCTCTTTTATCTCCGTATTTCTCCATACCATGGACCAAGGCCTGGGCGCCGCCATGTTGGAAGCTTCATAGTTGGAATGTTATCAGGTGCATTGTTTAGAATTTAGAATTGTTCTTGTCCTTGAAGGCCACTGTAGCTTCTGTTATTATTCAAAAGGGGTGGGGTTACCCAGGGAGCGTTGCATTCTAGAACTTTCTTGATGTCATATGACACACTGCACCTTTAACTGCGCTTTCAATCATTTGTAAAAATAACGAAAACACAGGTGAATTTACAAATGAAATCTTTATATATATAGTTTCTTTCCAAAAAGAAACTAAAGCCCATCCAATCTACAATACCAAATTTGAGCGAGTGTTTTTATCTGCCCGTCTCTTCGCAACCACGAGGAAAAAATGGCCGCTTCTGCTACAAGCTTCATCTCCGCAGAACAACAGTCAGTCAACAAGTCGTCGTGAAAAACATGCTCAATTTTTCCAGACACAATTTTTTTTCTTCTTGCATTCAAACAATTTTTATTTTGGTAAAATTATACAATTTTAATTTCGTTTTTTTGCACAGCTGAGTATTTTCCCATGCAGTGCAGCAGTAGCCTATACGCTAATACAGAAAAGCAAAGTCTACATCTAAAGATCTCTGGGATTCTCGTGTGGGAGAATGTGGAACAAGTCTTTTTTTTTAATTTTTTTTATACATACACATTGAGATTTTTGAAAATTTGTTTTAAATGTTCCAAAAATATCCAGAATTTTTGAATTCCAGACCTGCGCCACATTCACAAAAGGGGGTTTTAGAGAACCCCAGAGCACGTCATATATGCAAATACAACAATGAGAATAAACCACATGTTTGTTTCTTATTAAAGGATTGCCATGTGCCAGACTTTTTACTGGAGAAAAAGAATTATCGGGTCAAATCGTGAGTAAACAATCAATAAATGCAAATGCACACAATTGGAGAATCGTAGTTGAACACTTCAGCACTCACTGATGATCGATATGCTTTCGGAAGTTGTTGTTATTTTTTTTTTTTTTATATTTGCTCATTTTTTAAACAGCTATATTTCCAAACCTTGGCATGTTTGTTCAATTCCATTTCAAATTTTTAAGTTGACCAAATTATCATATATATTCTAAGATTGATGACTTATAAGGCCCCTCTCCTATTTGTTCCCCGCCCCCCCCCCCCCCACCACCACACTTCTCTTCCTTTAAAAGGAGGGGGCCTCTTGAAACAGCTGTGGATATATATATTTTTTTTTTACCGAGTCCAATGTATATCTTTAAACATTAAAAAGCTCACACTACCCCGAAATATATAAATTTCACGCATACAGGTGACATTCAACATTCAAGTGCCAGTGTTTTTTTTTTGTACTGTCTTTTGGTCAAGTTTCTGAAACTTTCAAAGAATCACTTTGAGGCTTACAAAAATAAATATTTGTCAAAAACGCTTAATAAATTACACAAAAAACTAGCAGCAAAAAGTAGAATCTAGAAATCTGTGCAAATGGCTAAATTCCCCCCCAAGACTGCTATACTTCCCCCTGGTCCCAAATAAATCCTGGTTTTTTTTTAAACATTGAGAACCCTTTCCCCTTTTTTGTAAACAAGCTGCGTTTTTCTCCCCGCCGTCTCCTCACACACAATATTTGGAAGCTTAAGGACACATATCCAAGAACATCTATATAAAACTCTAGATGTGCAATAAAATAACTTTTTCTTTTTTTAAACTGTAAAACTGTTGATGGGGCAACAAGGTCGACGTAATGTACAACATTGGGGGCCCTAACCCACACCTAAATCAAGTTAGCACCATCATTCAAAATCTCAACAAGTTCTCAACACTATCAGTGCATCCGCGCAGTTTTCTCTTTTCTCATCAATAGCTCAATTTATTATCATTAAAACAAAAAAAAAAATAAGTAGTTTTTTCAAGGCACGACACACACACACCTGCTTGAGAAGAGTATTGTAATCAAACCCCTTCCAGAGATGGCTGCCCCTCTTTGAGAGGAAAAAGCCTGCCACAAGAGTTCTATTCAATGTCCAGAGCAGATAAAACAGTACATTAACGATTTGGAAAGAAGTGCAAAACACACCTCCCCGACTCCTCCTCCTCTATCCAACCCTGATCTGGTGAGCAACCGTGGTTAGGTTACACACATTAGCAGCAATGGTCGTTTAAACCAAAAAGCCGCCGACGAAAAAGCGGTGCACTGGAAAAAAAAAACCCTCCCCAGTTTTTCTCCCCTCGACTTTTTAAGGAGTGCTATATTATTCTGCATTGCTTTTCTCCGCTAGCACTAGCTTTCCCCTTTCGCTAACGAACTAACTCAGCTTGCTCAGTTTTTTTGAGTTGATAAATCTCAAGTCAGTGATGATCATTCAGAATATGCCTGTCTCCTCTCTAAAGATGAACTATGCCTCCACAAACGCAGCTTGAAAAAGAGAAAACGTTTGTAATTAAGTTAAGCCTGCGACTCAGTTCAACGCGTCTTTCTTTCTTGACCAAAAAACAAAACACTTGCAAGCGTAGAATACCATCTGGGCCTCATGGTTTTGAAACGATGGTCGATTTTTGTATTTGTATTATTATTATTCGTCGTCGTCGGTAAACACTAACACCATTTTAAACGCTATATAGCCCTCCCGATGCGGTTTGCTGTGGTCCATTTATAATAACAATGCAGCCAACTTTTTTTTTGAACTTCACTTTCAAGTTGGCAGGCATTTTTTGTTTTGATACATATATTTGTAGAGAAACAATTCACAAATCGAAAAAAAAAAGTGTCAACTATGAGTTATTTTTACTTATTTTTTCGATTTTGCGCACACTCCCCTCCTGCACCAAAAGATGTCTCAAGTAAAGATAAAATAAAACAAAAAACACCGCCCACTTAATGTAGCTAGCACTTGGTAACACACTAGCTGCCGTTAACACTGTCAAGTCAATTTTTGAAAATAATAAAAAAAATAAACGTTGTGGTACTCGTAACAAGTTCCAGCGTTGATTAATTCTCGTTTTCTTTTCGTTTTAAAACTTCAGCGATTGTTGGCACCAAGTTTATTAATGACTTCTGTGTGTTATTTCTTTAAGATTACAATAGGAATGGCTAAATTTTTCAAAGTCTATCATATCCCATAAAAAAGGAGCCTTTTCCAGGATAGAGTGAGCAAAGAAAAAAGAAATGTAACGTTTTGTCCCTATATATATATAGGGATTTAAAATGCTTCACAGAGTGGCCCAGTTTGTATTAAGTTAAGACGGTAGTATATTGGCGTCGATGTCAATACTTTAGCTGTTCGTTTCGACTACATAGAAAAGGCTACATGATGTTCCTTAAAAGTTAAATTTGAAGATCAAATGGAATCTCGACTCAGGAGTTTCGCAATACCCCAAGTTGTGTTTTTTTTGCCAAGGTTTGATTAAAGTCCTAGCTATATTTCTTATTATTATTTTAAATATACCTTTCTAATATTTTTTTTTTCCACCAAACAAAATAGTAAAAATCGAATTTTATTTCTTTATTTTAGAGCTCTTCTTGGCTGGCCGTGTTAACATCAATTTTTTTTTTTTTTTTTTGGTGAACTGATAACATAAGAATTCCTGTTTATAATTCCAAAGGCACAGTACATTAAACATACAAATGATCCTCAGGGTTATTTCGATTGTTTTTTCTCTCTTTTTCGTTTGTATTTGTGTTGTATTCCTCCTCTCCTTCCTTCCACAAAAAAAAAAAAAAAAAAACACGTTTGTTGTTGCCGCTATAACAATGGAAAGTCCGACAACAAAGTTGCTGCTAATCGGACAATGCAACGTCACAGCAATCCATGCTCACTCTGAGGTGTGCGTAGTAGTAGTAGTAGAATATCGTATTTCAATCTCTGCGTTTTTCTCCGGTGCGATTTGCAGTTTTTAAAAACACGTTGACGTTCCTTAGAGCAATCGTGCTTTTGCAACTTTTTCCTTTTTTTTGTGTAGAGAAAGCAACAACAAAAAAAAATGGCAGAGTACCAGGGGTTGTTGTTGTTGGTAGTAAAATGTACTGTGTGTCAGTGAGGCTACACAGGAAAGGGTTGGTTGTTTTGTTGGTTGTGTTGTTGTTGTTGTTGTGGTCTGGCGTTAAAGTTTTTTTTAACATGTGGTTTCCGTTTCGGTTGGCAATGCATGGCAACCCGTTCCTATGGCAATTAGTTGCCCCACCAATCGTTTGACGAGCTGTTGGACTGTTGGTAGTTGCCGCCGTAGCCGCTGTCGTTGCCGTAGAATCCGCCGCCGCCGCCGAATCCACCTGAGAAAAGGAAACGAGAGAAAAGAGTGTTAGGGGTTAAAATGAAAGTCAAGGCAACGGGGTGCTCCGGTGGCGTAGTGGATAGAGTGTGTACCATATTGGCTCCGGCCTTTCGTTGCAGTGGTCACGGGTTCGAATCCGACACCCTTTACTGCATGTTTACCCCCCCTCTCTATCTGTCTCCCCATTTCAACTCTGTACTGTGTAATAAAGGTTGTTTCTTGAGACCTCCACCGAATTTACACTGAAGTTTACAGACGCAATAAAGAACTCAAAAGACACAATGTATTGTTGGGCGGTTGAGTAGGAAAAGTAACCTATCGATCCATACACAAAATCTTGAGAGATAGAGAGAGAGAGACAGGGAGAGAAAGGGATAGAGACAGAGAGAGAGAGAGAGAGAGAGAGAGAGAGAGAGAGAGAGAGAGACAGAGTGCGAGAGAGAGAGAGACAGAGCGCGAGAGAGAGAGAGAGAGACAGAGCGCGAGAGAGAGAGACAGATGGAGAGGGAGAGAGAGAGACAGATAGAGAGGGAGAGACAGAGCGCGAGAGAGAGAGAGAGACAGGGAGAGAAAGGGATAGAGACAGAGAGAGAGAGAGACAGACAGACAGAGAGAGACGGACAGAATTATATTTCGTACCTCCACCGAATCCCCTGCTGCCTCCACTGGGGCGTCCCCCTCCTCTGCTGCTGCTGCTGCTCGGGCCGTAGCCTCCGCCGGACGAGCCCCCGGGCGTCTGGCGGTAATCCCTCGCGCCGAAGCCTCCGGAGGAGAACCTGTAGAGACAAGACCAAGGGTTTGTTTTATTTCACAATATAATTAATGTAGGTTTTTCCACAACACACAAACAAACGCTATCAGAACATACAAACAAATTAAATAAAGAAATCAAAATTAAAAATATCTTAAACCTGCAGTGTGTAGAATTTTGGGTTTTATTTCCTAGCAGATTTTGTAGAAAGTAATTATAATATCCATAAGTACATTTAATTTAGTGCATAATAGCTGAATTTCTTTTTTTGAATTATTATTTTTTTCCTTAGAAAGGGTCTCATATATGTCCATATTTCTGCATATTTTGGACCAAGGCCTAGTGCCGCCATTTTGGAAGTGTCATAGTTGGAATGTCATCAAGTGCATTGTTAAACATTTAGAATTGTTCTTGTCCTTGAAGGCCACTGTAGCTTCTGTTATTATTCTAAAGGGTTGGGGTTACCCAGGGAGCGTTGCATTCTAGAACTTTGTAGAACTTTCTTGATGATGTCATATTACACACCGCACCTTTAAGTTCCTACCACCAGAGAACCCGAAGAGACAACACCAAGGGTTTGTTTTATTTATTTTATACAAATGCTCAATTTTTTTTTGTGTGTTCCTAACTTTATTTAGTCGCTGCTTTTTTTTTGGGGGGGGGGGAGGGGTTGTTCATGTCCATTTGTGCACATTTTTGCGTGAGAGCTTATTGTTTTTTGTGTGTTGTATTTTTCATTCGAGCCCGGAGACAGTAGTTCCTTGTTTGTGTTCTTGTTGTTAAAAAAAATTGAAAACCCAATAAACAAATGAAACAAAAAACAAATGCTCAATTTCCCTGCCCTAGTTTTTATAATATTATGTGTGCTTAGTATGATGCAGAAAGCACTGGTAATTTAACTGTAATTTGACAATAAAAGGCTCCTTATATATCAACCAATTGTTCATTGGACGTTATGTAACTGTTTCCGAATGTGTACCAGCTTAAAAAAAAAAAAAAAAAAAAAGTCAATATTTAGCTACGGTGGCCTTCAAGGACAAGAAGCTATAGTTACTAAAGATGGCATCATCCACCACTGCCTCAAGTCTTTCCACAATATCAAGTGATGAGGTGAAGATGTATTTAGTTATTTATTCTATAGTACTTCTTCTTCTTGGTCTTCCAACAGGTGCATTTCCCCAGGACGCCCACTATATATAAAAACGTGTAAGGCCGAATTTACAGAAGCTACGGTGGCCTTCAAGGACAAGAAGCTATAGTTACTAAAGATGGCATCATCCACCACTGCCTCACGTCTTTCCACAATATCAAGTGATGAGGTGAAGATGTATTTAGTTATTTATTCTATAGTAGGTCATTTATATCTCATGGGAACATTACATATCGTTTAACATTAAATATTATATTGTATCAAAGTTGTAGAGACAGGCTCCACTGGATTGGAGGTCCATCTGGATTATCTTCGAGTGTCTTTGGCACCAGCTTCTGCCCGTATCAAAACACTGAGCAGGAATGACAGGGTTGCTGAGGTGCTCAAAAAAATTATGAATTACTTAAAGGCCTACTTCACCGGTTTGAATATGAAGGTGTATTGAATTCTGAGATCCTATGTAGTATAAATGTGCAAAAAAAACTGTGATGTCTTTTACTGTGACATCGCAGTAATATTTACAAAGTACGTTTTTTTTTAACCCTATATTTCTCTTTCTGTGTTGTTCCTGGGTGAGTGTACCCGTGACATAAATCCATTGTTGAAGCAAAAGTTCCTGTTCAACTCGGGCATTATAGTATGCTTGAAAACATGTTAAAGGGCCAATATAAATTTGGTTTAAAAAGGGGCACTGTGTAATATGACATCATCAGGAAAGTTCTAGAATGCAACGCTCCCTGGGTAACCCCTCCCCTTTTGAATAATAACAGAAGCTACACATCAGGTCGGCAATCAGGCCACGCCCCCTTTGGGGGGAAAACATTGAACAGCGCTCCATCCACTTTGTATTGAAGGAGACCTGTCTTCTGCAAACAAACTTAATTAAAATTTAATCAAACATCCATTTAAGAAAAAAACGTTACTTTCTTGAAAGCCACGACTCTTGTCTGTCCATACGAGCTGTTTTTGTGAAAAATTATTGAGTAATTTTCAATATTGAGGTGTTTTTTCCCGTCCGTGAGGGTTAGCCTATGGTTAGCCTACAGCAGAAGGCTAACATTAGCCTAGCATTCAGCATACATTAGTTAAGAGTTTTGTCTCGATATTGAAAATTACTCAATACTTTTTCACCAAAACAGCCCGTATAGACAGACAAGAGCCGTGGCTTTAAAGAAAGTAACGTGTATTTGTGAAAGGCATGTCGTATTACGTTTTTATTAAGTTTGTTTGCCGAATACGGGTGTCATTCAATACAAAGTGAATGGAGCGCTGTGTATTGTTTTCCCCCCAAAGGGGGCGTGGTCACGAGAGTTCCGTCCAGATGACGTATTGCCGACCTGATGTACAGTGGCCTTCAAGGACAAGAACAATTCTAAACAATGCACCTGATGACATTCCAAAAACATGGATGCCTCAATAAGACTTGCCTGCTCAATGTAATATTAATATTTGTAATAATCCACTCAATGTAATATTAATATTTGTAATTCTCCGCTCAGGAGGATAATTCAGATTATTGGCAGAGGTGATTTTACACCAATGAGGACATATTTATGAACGAGGATATTGATTCTAGCTAATAAATTACTTAAAATGTTACACAGTGTCCCTTTAAAAGCAGTGTCGTCTCCGATAAATAAATAAACGTTTAGTATGTTATTAACCGGCCCGTACCTCTTGCCGCGTCCCCGCCCGGTGCTCTTGTGCTGGTGCTCGTATGCGAGACTCTCCAGCCAAGAGGGAACTTCCTGCTTTGCCTCCACCAGGATGTCCAGCAGGTCTTTGGTTATGTTGCTGTTTTTGTCGTTAAAGAACGACGTGGCCAGACCTGCGTTAAACACAGAAGAAACAGCACGGTTAACAGGGAAAGTTTATTTATATAGCACAAGCTACAGTGGGCTTCAAGGACAAGAACAATTAAAAATTTTAAACAATGCATCTGATGACATTCCAACCAACATGGATTCCTCCATAAGACCTGCCTGCTCAATGTACAAAATGTAATATTAATATTTGCAATTTTCCGCTCAGGAGGATAATTCAGATTATTGGCAGAGGTGATTTTACACCAATGAGGACATATTTATGAATGAGGATATTGATTTTAGCTAATAAATTACTTAAAATGTTACACGGTGCCCCTTTTAAAAAAAATATATTGATTGTAAATGTTCGTACCGAGGTTGCCCACACGTCCCGTACGGCCGATACGATGGACGTATTCCTCGATGTCGCTGGGCAGGTCAAAGTTGATCACGTGTTTCACGTTGGAGATGTCAAGACCTCGAGCAGCCACCTGGGCACAGAGGGGGGAAAGAAGACGGGTTAACATAAAGAGTTACCCTGTGTTCCAAATCACACACACACACACACTTTCTTTTTACTACACTACATAATAAAGTACAGAAGAGTTTTAGTCTTTTTACTACACTACATACTAAAGTACAGAAGAGTTTTAGGGCCACAGGAGAGAGAAAAATAAAATCAGATAAGTTTTTTTTTTTTCCTTCATCATGTCAAGAAAAATAACTAACTTACTCTACTTTTACTCTACACCTACTCTTTTCTACTTTACCCTACCCTATAACCCTTAAAATATGACTTAGGCAATTATGCTACTAGGCTAACGAAAAGTAGATGTAGAGTATAGTAGATGTAGAATGGAGTAGAGTAGAGTAAATATGATTTAGGCATTTATGGTATGAGGCTAACGATATATTGTATCAAAGTTGTAGAGACAGGCTCCACTGGATTGGAGGTCCATCTGGATTTACTTCGAGTGTCTTTTGCACCAGCTTCTGCCCGTATCAAAACACTGAGCAGGACTGACAGGGTTGCTGAGGTGCGCAAAAATTATTTTAAGGTGAACATTTTCCCTTTGAAGTGGCTACAAGTAACGTTCTCCATGGGTCACTTGACAGGAAAATTGTCCGAAATTCAATATTTAGCCTTGTACTCACGGCTAAATAATAATAATATTGGTGGCGTAGTGGATAGAGCGCGTACCATATCGGCTCCGGCCTTCGTTGCAGTGGTCGCGGGTTCGAATCCGACCCGTGGACCTTTACTGCAGGTCATTCCCCCTCTCTCTCTCTCTCTCTGTCTCCCCATTTCAACTCTGTACTGTCTAACAAAGCTTGAAAATGCCCCAAAAGATTATCTTTAAAATAAATAAATAAATAATAATATTTAGCTTTGTACTCGCAGCTAAATAATAATAATAGTAGTAATAATCGGTGTACTCACGGCTTATTAATAATAATAATAATAATCATCGTTGTACTCACGGCTGTGTATAATAATAATAATAATCGTTGTACTCACGGCTGTGTATAATAATAATAATAATCGGTGTACTCACGGCTGTGGCCACCAGGATCGGGCAGCGTCCCGATCTGAACTGGTGCAGCGCCTCCTCTCTGTCCCTCTGCGTTCGGTCTCCGTGGATACTGGTGCAGGCGTAGCCCTCGCGGTACAGGAAGTCCTCCAGCGCGTCCGCTCCTTTCTTAGTCTCCACAAACACCAGCGTCAGCGACTCTTTGCCTGTGAAAAGAACAGAGAAGAACACAACTATAATTTAGGACTACGAATGAGAGGTTATGGGTGGAAGGTTTCTGAACTACAAAGATGGCGGAGGTGGTGGGAGCAGGAACTCAAAGGCTGTCTAAAAAAAAAATTCAAAAAAATTAGGGAAAGGAAATGTGAGACCATGACAAATCATAAAACAAAAAAGGCAACTTATAAATGAAATGGAGACGGGTGGCGGTTGGATAAAAGGTTTACATTGACGGACAACCATTAATTGAATAAGTTTAGATTTTTTTTTTTAAGCGCACATAAAAATGAAAATAACCAAACTGTAATTTATTATTTAAACTAGAATCAAGTTTTTTGGCCACGATCCGAGTCCTGTATTTTGGGCACCTGAGATATTTATAGTATATTTACTTCTTTGTGGATTGAACAGTGAATTAACAGCTGTAGCCTTCTGAATTCAGAACATCGGGATATTTTATTATCATGTAGTGATGCTGAAATACGGTGGCCTTTAAGGACAAAAAGCTAGTTACTAAAGTTGGCATCATTTAAAAAGACTTTTGAGATATGGATTTCAGGCATTTTGTTACAGATTAAGGCCGTGTTATTTTAGAATATCTAAGAAGACAAATCAAAGCAGCTAAATTATCATGGAATTGGAAACAAAAACACATCCAAAAATTTCAGATTCAGCTGAGAACCCAAGCCTCTTCAGCCAAGTGTGTGTGTTTAAGTCAGGGCTGTCATGTGACATAAATCACACACACAGGTCTGCTTTTTTTAAGTGGCAGCTGCACCAGTTAGTAACCGGCAGTTACCATGGCAGATTTCAAAACATTGAAAAAAAGATATAAAATCAAGCTTTTCCCGAATTTAACTCCCTAAAAACATTTGAATTTTTCTCTATTGTATTTCTATTTTGAGCACCTCAAAGATCAAGCATTTTCCAGTAAACAAGAGCAGCAGTCTTTTTTAAGGACTTATAGATAGCTTATATATCTGGGTTGTGGCCATAGCATGAACCAGCCTTTATCTCACTGTTTCAGAGATGACTGGGATGAACATGGTCTCAAGTCTCTCTTCCCCCGTCAGATTAAGACTTGGTGCCATGACTGGACACCGCCTTGCCCAAAGACAGGGGACACCATTGCAACAGTGCAACAAGCCGAAACAATTTAACGTTAAAGCCAGCTGACTTAAGTTACAGTGTTGATAACATCTTTAATTTTTGCAGAATTTTCCGATTGAGTTTAGACGAAATTGCTTGTTAGAACAATTTGTCAAATTCGTCATTCATGGTTTTCGTCGACAAGTAAAAACAGTCACAGTTCTACCCATTTCTTTCAGTCAAACATGTTTCCTCTTTTGATGTAATTCGATTAGGGATTTTATTGCGCCAACATTACATTGTTTTTAAATGGACAATTTAACTCGAAATCAAAAATCGAGAGTTATTAGGCCTTTCCTTGTTTGGTTTGTAAAATATTTTCATTATTTAAAATAAAATGTCTAGAAAAATAGTTTAGTTTTATATACAACACACCCGAGCTAAAAAAAAAAAAAAAAAGGGGGAAGAGACTGAATTATACCCGTGCACAGAAAATATCACCGAACATCCTACAAGCTCTTAAAGACCTACTTCACCCGTGGGAATATGAAGGTGTATTGAACTCTGAGATCCTATGTAGTATAAATGTGCAAATTTTTTTAGAAATCGGTTCATCCTAGCCTGAGAAAAAAGACAGAAAGAGTGTTCTATGGTCTCACTGTCTAACCCTACATTTTACAAGTGTGACATCACACTAGTAAAAAATATAGGGTTAGGATTAACAGGACAGCTGGGCCAAGGGAAGAAAAACCTCATTCATTATATTATAATAGTGATTTTATAATGATAGAACGCCGGTTCCGTACGGGTGAAGTATTCCTTTAATAGTAAATAAAAAAAATAAACGAAACGTAGGCAGCATGTCTTGGGAGTGGGACAGGATGTGATGTAGAATTCTTTCAGCTTGTGGGTTGAGATAAAAAATGAAGTTATTGTATAAAGAAATACTTACCAGGTTTCTCTGGTGTTTCTGTAGCATTGTCATCACTGGGAATTACTAAGATAAAACCAAACCAGCCGGTAAATTTAAAGGCTGCTCAGTAGTACACACACACACACACACACACAAACAATTATACTAAGAAAATCCCCTTTAAAAAATATGGCCCTCTCCGCCAATATTTTTAGTGTTTCGATATTAAAAGTGTAGTCAGTGATTTTTGCTTGATATCAAAATTACTATGTCGAAATCAGTGAATATCTCCTCATGATCCCTCTACCCGTCTGTAAACAGGCATGTAAACGATGGCTAGCCCCCACCTTTGCTAGCAACATGCTCGTTTACAGAGCCTAGCCTGTGTATCAACGCTGGATTTTCTTTCAGCACACACGCACACAGACAGAGAGAACAGACGGGTAGCGGATCATCATGAGGAGATATTCACAGATTTTGAAAAAAAAAAAAGTGATTTTGTCAACTTACTTTCTGCAGAACCACTGACTACACCTTTAACCCATCACGACTAGGCGTTGCTATAATTCGTTAGCACAATATTAGCTCGATATGGGACAGACGGACGGACAAACAAACACGAAATGATTGGTTAAGAGCGAGAGAGAGAGAGAGAGTGAGTGAATAAATAAAAACCCCCAAAATGTTAATATTTCGTGCATCATTGCCTTGCTTTGACCCACCTGTTGCATTGAGCAGGTCCAGCAGGAAAGAGCGTTTGTCGTTCTCCTCGACCCAAACCACCTTCTGCGTGATGTTCTCTGAGGTCGAACCCACACGTCCAACCGCCAGGAATATGTAGTCCTCGAGGAAGTCACGGGCAAGGATCTATGCAGGGAAACAAATTGATTTGACTCCTGGAACAGCCTACAACATCAAATTAAAATAAATACACTCATAACTGTTAACCAATTTAAAATAAATACACTCATAACTGTTAACCAATTTAAAATAAATACACTCATAACTGTTAACCAATTAAAATTTATTATTTTGAATCAGCCCCACTCCACTTGTAACTGTTTTAATTAGGCTATTGTCTCTTCCATTCAATTGATCTGAATGTTTTAATTGTTGTTGTCTCTTTGTAAACTACTAACTCGACATCATTGTAAAAGAGGGTCAACCCTCAATTGATCTTTCGAGGTTAAATAAAGGAAAATGATTTAGATAAGTTACATTACATGTCATTTTAGCAGACGCTTTTATCCAAACAGACTTACAACTGGAGCACACATTCATACACCGATAGCAGCAGCAGCAGCTACCACGCAGGGTGCAAGCTAACTATCAGGAGCAGTTTAGGGTTCAGTGTCTCTTTGCCCAGGGACACTTGGACATGTGGCGGGGAGACGGGGGATCGAACCACCGACTCGACTATTATGCAGTTCGACTAGCCTACCCACTGAAATTGTTTGGCAGAATTTATGTCGGATACAATGGAAAACTTAAAGTTCAACGTAATGGCGAGTGTTGGCTACTGTTTAAAAAATATATATTTCTACTATTTTTTTTTAAAGGTTATTTTTTGGCATTTCCAAGCTTTGTTAGACAGTACAGAGTTGAAATGGGGAGAGAGAGAGAGAGAGAGAGAGAGGGGGGGGGGGGGGGGGGTTGACCTGCAGTAAAGGTCCACGGGTCGGAGTCGAACTCGCGACCACTGCAACGAAGGCCGGAGCCAATATGGTACACGCTCTATCCACTACACCACCGGAGCGCCCCAATATTTCTACTATTTCTAACATATTTATTCAAATATCTCTGGAAAAAGCACAATACAATAAGGAATTGTTTTATGGCAAGTCTTCAACTGGCAACGTTTGTGGCCATAGCATGAACCAGCCTTTATCTCACTGTTTCAGAGATGACTGGGATGAACATGGTCTCAAGTCTCTCTTCCCCCGTCAGATTAAGACTTGGTGCCATGACTGGACACCGCCTTGCCCAAGACAGGGGACAGTAAACGCTAAATGTCCGGGTTTCAAAATGCCCAGCGTAGTTTTTTCCCCGCACCCATTTCTATCAAACTTAGTAGATATTTAAAAAAAAAAAATACTATGTTTCTGTAGAAGAGTATCCTTCAAATATTTTTTGGGACCTGAAAAATGATAAGATAATTTCAAAATAAGACATTCTGTGTGTCTATTTGACTGTCCATTTACCTGTATTTCCTTGGGGAAGGTGGCACTGAACATCATGGTTTGCCGGATGCCTTTGGGCGGCATTGTGTCCTGTTCAACAATCCTTCTGATCTGGGGTTCGAATCCCATGTCCAGCATACGATCGGCTTCATCCAGCACCAGATAGCTACCGGGAGACACAGCACAGGGTTAGTTTTGAAGTCTTCCTGCATCCACAACTAGTCGCACTTTACTTTAGTATTACCATGTAAACATCTGGTCAATGATCAAATTCCTTCGTGATTTTCTCTACTTATGACATCTATTGCAGCATGTCCATCCTGGGAGAGGGATCCCTTACTTTGTCAACTCTCCCTGAGATTTCTTCAAAGATTTTTTTTTAAATCCCGGGAGTTTTTGCTGGGAGTTGTTTTTCTTGTTAAAGCAATATTTGCTTCTTTTATTCGCTTTTAAATGTTTTATAATGTGTTTTATGTATTCTAATCTTGCCCCTGTAAAGCACTTTGAGTGGCCTTGTGTCTGAATTGTGCTATAGAAATAAACTTGCCTTGCCATAGTGCGTAACCTTTTCATATAAATGAGATCCGTTACTTTCAAGCCATCGCCAAATTAGTTGATTAAGCGTCTATCAGCTCCACTAAACAGTTTGTATTTCTCAGTATGGCAGCGTTTAGAAAATGGTATTACCCCCCCCCTCCACCCCCACCCCCGACACTGGTGCAGGAGCTCAGAAAAAAATGGTACGTACAGCAGAAGGTATAAAAATCCATGAGCCATCACTGAAGGCGTTTACCTCATATTAGATGCACCGACAGTGTTGTTTTAATTACTCAGAATTCCTCAATGGGGGACCACAGAAGTTACGCAATATAGCTTTAAAAATACCTCATTAACGCCATAAACCTCTGCCCCACTATTTTAAATCTAGTTTTAAACATGTGAAAAGCTGTCGAATCGGATCTCCAGGTTGCTTTTACTGACTTGCAATAGTCCAGCCCGATCTTCCCCCTCTCCATCATATCGACCAGACGGCCGGGCGTCGCTACGAGCAGGTGACATCCGCGTTCCAACTCCCGAATCTGCTGTCCGATGTCGGCGCCTCCGTAAACCACACAGGGCCGCACACGAGATCGGTAGGCAAACTAGAATATCAGGACGAAAAGGGGGAGGGATTAATTCATCTTAAAAATCATGAAATTTCTGGCATGTTAATGTCAAAAATTGTCAATAAAGATCTAAGTGGATTTTTTTTTTTTTTTATAAATCATGACATTTCTTTTTTTTAAACTATCTTTTAAAGGTGCAGTGTGTAATATGACATCATCAAGAAAGTTCTAGAAAATTCTAGAATGCAACGCTCCCTGGGTAACCCCAACCCTTTAGAATAATAACAGAAGCTACAGTGGCCTTCAAGGACAAGAACAATTCTAAATTTTAAACTATGCACCTGATGACATTCCAACTATGACACTTTCAAGATGGCGGCCACTAGGCCTTGGTCCAAGGTATGGAGAAATATGGAGATATATGAGACCCTTTCTAAGGGGAAAAAAAATCTAAAAATGTTGTTCAGCTATTATGCACTAAATTAAACGTACTTATGGATATTATAATTACTTTCAACAAAATCTGCTAGTAAATAAAACCCAAAATTCTACACACTGCAGGTTTAAGTCTTGCATCTCCAAGTAAAAGCACAGCCATGGCTACAAGTGGGCATAGCTAGAATAACTCAAACGAAGGAGTAGGCCACTTTAGCTGACACTTTTGTCTAACTTTCTGCACACTAATCTCAAAACCTGACACTTAACCAGCCAAACTCATTCTCACAAAACTATTTAAAGTCTTTGAAAAATGTGTGTTTTTGCATAAATGTAATGCCCCTTTTAAGTAAACAAGAGCAGCAGTCTTTTTTTAAGGACTTAGGATAGCTTATATATATATATATATCTGGGTTGTGGCCATAGCATGAACCAGCCTTTATCTCACTGTTTCAGAGATGACTGGGATGAACATGGTCTCAAGTCTCTCTTCCCCCGTCAGATTAAGACTTGGTGCCATGACTGGACACTGCCTTGCCCAAAGACAGGGGAAACACTGAGTTCAAAATAGCCCAAGTAAATTAAGACCCCCCCCCCCCCCCTTTTTTCCCCCCCAATATTTATGGCAATACAGAAACATTTGTGTGTACGCGTTGTAGTGGCCTAAGCCTGCAACGGGAATTTTATTTTATTTGAGGTCTTTTTTGCTTAACTTTCACACGAATCTCAAAACCGAAAGAAAACTATTCTTACAAAACCATCTAAAGTCTTTGAAAAATTCATGTTTTTACAAAGACATTTAATGCTTAAAAATGTACATCTCACCATTTCACCTTCGTCTCTCCAATAAAAATGCCCCAAAAAATATCTAAAAAAATAATTAAAAATAGTATATTTACCTTTCTGGCCTCATCGTAGATCTGTGAAGCCAGCTCTCTGGTGGGAGCGAGCACAAGGGCGAGGGGGTACTGCTTACGGCGGCCGTACCTTCCGTTATCCTGAGGGAATAAAAGGAAATATTTATTAGAATAAAAGTCAAACCGATGAAGACGCGAAGGGAAAAGAGAAAATGCTGGAAATGTAACTCCCAAACCAAATTCTCTGTCTTGTTTTCTGTATTATTTTGACTGGACTGTCTATGTGAATTCTGTAAGTTAAGTAAACAAGAGCAGCAGTCTTTTTTAATGACTTATAGATAGCTTATATCTGGGTTGTGGCCATAGCATGAACCAGCCTTTATCTCACTGTTTCAGAGATGACTGGGATGAACATGGTCTCAAGTCTCTCTTCCCCCGTCAGATTAAGACTTGGTGCCATGACTGGACACCGCCTTGCCCAAGACAGGGGACATATGTGTGTGTGTGTGTGTGTGTGTATATATATATTTTTTTTTACTTGTACTTTGTTTAGTAAGTGTATAATTGTATATGTGTGTGTTGTAATGTTTGAAAACTTCATATATTTCTCTCCCTCTCTCTCTCAAAAAAAAAAGGAGAATTCAAATGGTCCTACAATGTGTTTTTCCCCCTAGCTATCATGCATTACGCTATTTTCAAACGGGTAAAGCAAAGTGTCCGACAGTTTATTTTCATTGTGTGTACATATTACTTTGTGGTAACCGTCCACTTGCTTCTTCATTTCATATCGTTTATTATTGCTTTTTTTTTTTCTTTCTTTACTTGTTCGAAATAAAAACATTTTCAATTCAATTTGTTTCGTTTACCTGTCCTCCGTTCTTGGCGGCCGCTTCTCCGGGACCCTCGGTGTAGATCTGACTGAGCACTGGCAGCAAGAACGCAGCGGTCTTACCAGAACCTGAAACACACAAGGGATCACACACACACACACACGATTATTTACATGCTACCCAGTAGGGTTTGACGGTATTTTCACCAATTCTGGAGAACGCTTGTTGTCAAATCAGTGTAAATGTTTCAATTGTTTTTTTTCTCTTCACCTGTTGTTGTGTATTTGATGTTTTTGCATTGAATATTGTTTATGTATTGTTGTTTTTCCTTCGAATTTGCTTTGAACTCGACATCATTGTAAATGAGGGTCACCCCTCAATTGGTCTCTCGAGGATAAATAAAAGTTAAATGAAAAAAAAATATCTCCTCATTGTTGTCCGTCTGTGTCTGTATAAACAAATGGGCACACAGCTACAGTGGGCCCCTTTGATACATACCCGTTTACAGAGCCTAGGCTGTGTATTAACGCCAGATTTCTTTTCAACACACACACACACAGGATCATGAGGATATATTCCCCGATGACCCAAAACATTCTCCAGAATCGCAGACTCCACCTTTAAAACGTCGGCTATCGTTTAAACAATTAAATGAAGACCTAGAAGGTGTATATATATATATATATTTTTTTTTTAACTACGATAAGCTGCAAGCCGACTTAATTACACATTGTTTAGATACTTCAGCTGATTAATTATGAAATTCTAAACGCAAAGATGTTTAAAAAAAATATATATATATTATTTGTCTAATTTAGTAACTTGTATATCTGGGTTGTGGCCATAGCATGAACCAGCCTTTATCTCACTGTTTCAGAGATGACTGGGATGAACATGGTCTCAAGTCTCTCTTCCCCCGTCAGATTAAGACTTGGTGCCATGACTGGACACCGCCTTGCCCAAGACAGGGGACATGTATATATATATATTTTTTTTAGTTTGTTTAGTAAGTGTATAATTGTATATGTGTGTGTTGTAATGTTTGAAAACTAAGGTTGCGTTCCGAATCGCATACTTTCTACTATATAGTATGTAGAAAGAAGATTTAGGTAAATTCTCACCGGTCTGGGCGCAGGCCATCAGATCCCTCTTGGACTTGATGATAGGAATGGCGTATTTCTGGACCGGAGTTGGTCGAGTGTATTTGGTCAGAGCCACGTTGCCCATGATGATCTCTCCCATCTCCACGTCATGGAACTACAGAATCGGACAGAAAAACAGTTTAACATTTAAAAGGTGCAGTGTGTAATATGACATCATCAAGAAAGTTCTACAAAGTTCTAGAATGCAACGCTCCCTGGGTAACCCCAACCCTTTCGAATAATAACAGAAGCTACAGTGGCCTTCAAGGACAAGAACAATTCTACATTTTAAACAATGCACCTGATGACATTCCAACTATGACACTTTCAAGATGGCGGCACTAGGCCTTGGTCCAAAATATGCAGAAATATGGACGTATATGAGACCCTTTCTAAGGGAAAAAATTATAATTCAAAACATTTTTTTTCAGCTATTATGCACTAAATTAAATGTACTTGTGGATATTATAATTACTTTCTACAAAATCTGCTAGGAAATAAAACCCAAAATTCTACACACTGCAGGTTTAAAATCAACACAGATAAGAGGAAGGAGGGCGCCATTAACGTAGTTTTTTTTAGTCCGCAAAATCCTACATTAAAAAAAAAAAAATGCTACGAGGAACTTTTTAATATATCTGAAACGGTCAAATTTTTCCTCTGATGATCATAAATTACATGTAACAGCAAACGAGACCATCAGTGCACAGAATGCTGTTTTTATAGTTTTTCTTAAGGCCTTTGTCGTGGGTATACGCTCACCCAGGAACAACAGCTGGCGTAGTCAAAACACTACTGCTTTTGTCCAAAGGGGGGCGCTAGAATTAACAAACTTCACAGAGCACCTTCAATAAGCATCAATCAAATTTAAAAATAGCATTTGTCTAATTTAGTAACTTGTATCTGGGTTGTGGCCATAGCATGAACCAGCCTTTATCTCACTGTTTCAGAGATGACTGGGATGAACATGGTCTCAAGTCTCTCTTCCCCCGTCAGATTAAGACTTGGTGCCATGACTGGACACCGCCTTGCCCAAAGACAGGGGACACTAAACGCTTAATGTCCGGGTTTCAAAACGGCCTACCAGTTTACAAAGCCTAGGCTGCGGGTTTTTTTTAACGATATTTTTTGGCATTTTTTATGCTTTATTGATAGTGTAGAGACAGAGTTGAAATGGGGCAGAGAGGGGAGTGACATGCAGAGAACGACCGCGGGCTGGAATCGAACCCGGGTCCGCTGCTGGCCGAGGCCCATGGGGGGGGGGGACGCCCTACCAACTGAGCTAAGGGCGCCCCTAGACTGCGTTTTTAAACACTAGAATTTTTTCCCCCAGCACACACACTACAGACAACACATTTTCTAGAGGTGTATATATATACAAAACAATGCCAGTAAATTTCAAATAAGAGGAGGGTTAAGTTTAGTATAAAGAACTCACGCTATCGATGTGTGGCGGGCAGTTGTTTCCGGTCGCCTCCACGGGAATATCATCGTAGTTGTCAAAGTTTATTCCAGTGTTGCTGGCGGCAAAAAGCTCGCTAGGAGAAAAGAAAAAAGAAAAGTTTGACACAAGTTTAGGTAAAATGCAACAACACTACAAGCGTTAACAATTTAAAAACTTTACAATTATAACCTTTCAGTAAAATAGTGAAACTTTCATAAATTCTATTCTAGATTCATTACACAAAAGGCCTTTCTCTTGATCAATACAGCAAATCCAGCATCTCAATATTCGATCCCCCGTCTCCCCGCCACATGTCCAAGTGTCTCCTGATAGTTAGCTTGCACCCTGCGTGGTAGCTGCTGCTGCTATCGGTGTATGAATGTGTGTGTGAATGGGTGAATGTGTACAAAACAATGTAAAGCGCTTTTGGGTCTGTGAAAAATCAGGGGGAAAGCGCTGTATAAGTGTGGAGTCCATTTGATTTACCATTACATAAAACCCAATCAAAACAAAGGATTTATAATAACAGAAATGTCAACCTTCCGAAAAGTATGTTTATTCAAGATGCGGTTCAGTTTGTGTAATGAAGCTCAAATATATGAAAGTTTCACATTGTGAATTAAAATTTCAGAAAATAAATGAACTTTTCATTGATATTTTTTTTTAGATGCCCCTGTATAGAGCCATTATGTCAAGAGAGAGGTGTGTGTGTGTGTGTGTGTGTGTGTGTGTGTGTGTGTGTGTGTGTGTGTGTGTGTGTGAGCAGAATATTTCTTACTTTTCGAGACGGTCGTTGGCAGCCATCGGCTTGGACCAATCTTCTTCCCTGGAATCCTCGGACCAGCGGTTGTTTCCTCCTCCTCCTCCACTAGAAAAGCCTCCGCGCTCATATCTGTGACAGAGACACACACAGCGAGAGAGAGAGAGAGAGACACACACACACACAGACAGACAGACAGACACACACACAGACAGAGAGACACAGACACACACATAGACAGAGAGAGAGAGAGACACACACACACACAGACAGAGAGAGACACACACACACAGACAGACAGAGAGAGACACACACACACACAGCGAGAGAGAGAGAGACACAGACAGACAGAGAGCGACACAGACACACACACACAGACAGAGAGACAGACACACAGAGAGACAGACACACAGAGAGAGACACACAGACAGAGAGAGACACACACAGACAGAGAGAGACACACACACAGACAGACAGAGAGACACACACACAGACAGACAGAGAGACACACACACAGACAGACAGAGGGTCAAAACATGGGGCTTAAAGATTGAATACATGTGCATACATAATACAGTCAGAGGGAGAAAGAAAGAGAGAGAGAGCGAGAGAAAGAAAGAGAGGCGAGAGAGGGGGAAAGAGAGACAGCGAAAGGGGAAGAGAAATAAAGAGGGAAAGAGAGCGGGAGGGAGAAAGAAAGAGACTGAGAGAGAGCCAGAGAGAGGGGGAAAGAGAGAGAGAAAGGGGGAGAGAAAGCGGGAGGGAGAAAGAAAGATTTTATTTTTTTCCCCACATACCTTCCCCTTGAGCCTCCTGACCCGCGGTCATTGTAGCCGCCGCCGGACTTGCTGAATTTGTCGTTGCGTCCGCCGAAGCTGTTGTAGGCCGCGTCTCTGGGAGCTCCGTATCCGCCTTCCTGCCCGCCGCCAAACCCTGGAACCAACAGATGAACAAAACGGCTCACAATCACACGAAGAAAGGCTAAAAAAAATATATATATATAAAAGTGTGTTGAATTTTAGCTTTTCAGACGTCATCGGGTGACGCTGCCATCTTACCAGAAAAGAAACAGTCTTTCCTTTGAAGTGAAACGCCTGTAGCAGCCACTAAGGGTTTTCATTATTGAGTTTTTAAAGCGATAGTGCGTAACTTCTGTCGCCCCCCATGAGGAATTCTGAGTAATTACACCAACACTGTCGGTGCATCTACATGAGGTAAAGCCTTCAGTGATGACGCATGGACTTAATACCTTCTGCTGTACGTCCATGTTTTGTTTCCTAGCAGTAGAATCAACAACTGAAACATTTCTTGGGCTCTTCTTGGGATTTTTCTGAGCTCCTGCACCAGTGTCGGGGAGGCAACACCAGTTTATAAGCGCTGCCAAACTGAGAAATACAGAGAGAGTTTTGCGGAGCTGATAGGCTTAATCAACTTTGTGACAACTTGTTTGCGATAGCTTGAATGTAACCAACGTATGTTGATTCATTCATATGTAAATAGTATGCACTAATTTGCCAATAACGTAAGAGAATTGGCAGTGCATGCATTTGTTTCATACGCAAGTGAATACGCCCATGAAAAGAGGCCGCAGATGTTTTGCGACGAGGCAATGTATTTATATACATATGACTTGGTAAGATTAGCAATGGTGATATGATGATGGTGAAGCAAAGTAAACTGATTTAGTACTAGGGCTTGGCGACATGGACCAAATGTAGGGACAGCTGCCTCCCGCCCCATCTATGCTCCCGCCACATGAACTTTTTTTCTCCGCGGTATAAACGGTATGGCCAAATCTCTCCCGGTAGACACTTTCATATCTTCATATCGCCCAGCCCTATTTAGTACCGCTCAAAAACACAGGCTTCTCCCGTCTGCTGCCTGCCGTAAATCGTTTGGTCTGAGTTGGGCGGGGATTCAGACCAGAGCGAAGGCATCAATAAAAACTATATAAAAATAGCATTCTAGTCGCTGACGAGTCTCGTTTGCTGTTACAGGTCGTTTGCGATCAGAGGAAAAAGTTTGACTGTTTCATGAGCATTTAAAAAAGTTCCTCAAAACTGAATTTTTTTTTTAAATCCTAAACTACGTGTTCATACAGCTAACGTTAAATACCATTTGAAGCTAACTTCAAATTCAGAATAATCACTTTCTGATATTGTAAAGACAAGGGTAGGGGTGGGGTAGGGCAGAATTTTCCCATTTACGCTACACTGTCACCACTATACTCTTATCTACAGCTACACTTCTATGCTGCGTTCCAGTCGGATGTGGAGAATTGTCCGTTGTAATATTTCCAATTAGAGAAGATGGGTAGATTGGATATGCTCCGGAGTTTACGAGAAAGAACTCCCGACTTTAAAATGGCGTTCCCAGTTGTCCCGAACGCTTTGATATCAGATATTAACCGGGAAAATCCTCCACTTCCGAGTTGTAATACGTTTTGTAATTCTTCCTACTACTTTTCAGGCATATCAATTGAATACATGTAATTTTTCTTCTTTTGTGTGAAATAATTTTATCATAATTTGTGTTTTTTTATATATTTTTTTTTTGGTTGATATTTGTTCTCAGTCTTCGAAAGGGGGGAGCCAGTGTTCTAGCGCAACCCTTCTGCAAACTGAGGTCAATCTGGCACTGGAATGAGATTGGAAGACCATCACAGAGGCAGTCCAGTCACTTGGCATTGGCAGTGCGGCTTATTTTGTATACGTTTCATTTTGAATTGATATGTCTGAAATTAATAAATCAAATATGGAACGCAGCATTATAGCTTTTTTTTTTTTTTTTTTACTAAGAGGCAAGGACAGGATTCTCCCACCTGCATTCTGTAAATGTTGATTAAAATGTCCGCCACCCCTGTTACCACCGCTGCGGTTGGCGGCGGCGGCAGCAGTAGTGCGCCCACCTCTATCATTTCGTCCTCTGCCGCCATAGCTTCCGTTTGTGCGGTTGTCGTGGTACCCATTCACAAATCCATTGCTTCTTCCACCGTCCCAGCCGCCAGAATCTTCATCAGAAGACCATACAAAATAAATAATAAAATAAAAAAAATAAAATTTGAGCATAAGACCAGGTTTGTGAGGCGAAATCACAATGCTGTATGTAGCTTTTTACTTTTTTCGTTATTTGTGTAAGTTAAGCAGGTTAATGTATAATGTTTAATTTGGCATATAGTAGCCTCGAGTCTGACCTTATTGAAAGCCTAAATTACTCACAGGTAGGATGCAAGCGACTCACATAATATGGACTGGTGCCTTGATTGAAAGCATGCGTCAATTTTGAGATAATTGCAAAAAAAAAAAAAAGATTGTAACAGGAAAAGTTAAGCCTTGTAACCACAGAGTAATATTGTTTGGTTTGGTATGGTATGCAATTATTTGCGTTTCCACAGGAAAGGAACCAAAACTAGAAATCCCGCAGAGATTTTGAAAGTACGGGCCGCCCGCGTAAATCGGGGAAGGAAAAAAATCACGGCCGACCCCCGCGGTCCGAGAGGCTTTACCGTGGAGCACCATGAGCTGTACACGTCTGACAAACGATAAGTCGGTCGGAGTCAGGGGGAAAGGGGCGTGGCCTGTCAAACATTGCATTGGTGAATGACGTTTTTCGCATTTGTGGCGCCCCCTATCGGTTAACCTCGACAAGCTTAGAGGGCCACGCTACCACATGTCTTCTGCACGTATCCTGCAAGTTTCACAATGATAGGACCTATGGTCAACGAGTTATGGCCAATTTGTAATTAAGCCCCGCCCCTGCGAAAATATTTTAGTCAATGGCGGCCATGTTTTCCAAGCTAGCCTACTAATATTTTTCAGAGACGTGCGTCATAGTCCCCCGGGCCTTCGTGAGACATTTGGTGTCGATAGAGTAAAACTTTAAAAAGTTGTGGATAAAACCCTGTTTTTCAGTTTATGCTAATTAGCCGAAAATATTTCCAGGTTGACTTTTATGGTCCAAGAGGCTTTTTTGTAGAGCACCCTAAAATACAGCTGTGTGAGAAATTTCAAGTCAATCGGACTTACGGTGTGCGGGGCGTGGCCTCTCAAACTTTCTTCAGTCAGGGTTTAATTACAGCGCCCCCTAGCGGAAATTAAAAAAAAATTCCTTGAGGCTATATTGTAGAGCACCATGAGCTGTACAAGTGTAATCAATTTCAAGTCAATCGGAGTCGGGTGACATTTGTGGCGCCCCCTATGGGTTAATCTCGATAAGCTCTGAGGGACATGCTACCACATGACTGCTGCACACACCCAGCAAGTTTCATGATGATAGGACCTATGGTTAAGGAGTTATGGCCAATTTGTTATTAACCCCCGCCCCTGCGTAAACGTTTTGGGCAATGGCGGCGGGAAAAAAAATCATGGCTGACCCCTATTGTCCGAGAGGCTATATTGTAGAGTACTATGAGCTGTACAAGTGTAATCAATTTCAAGTCAATCGGAGTCGGGTGACATTTGTGGCGCCCCCTATGGGTTAATCTCGATAAGGTCTGAGGGACATGCTACCACATGACTTCTGCACATACCCAGCAAGTTTCATGATGATAGGACCTATGGTTAAGGAGTTATGGCCAACGTGTTATTAAGCCCCGCCCCTGCGTAAACTTTTTGGTCAATGGCGGCCATGTTTTTCAAGTTGTCCTACTAATCTTTTACGGGTATGTTTATTGTAGTCCCCCGGGGCTTCACGAGAAATTTGGTGTTGATACAGTCAAATTTCAGAAAGTTGTGGATAACACCCTGTTTTTCAGTTTATGCTAATTATCGGGAAATATTCCCTAAAGAATTTTTATCATCCCAGAGGCTTTTTTGTAGAGCACCCTAACATACACCTGTGTGAGAAATTTCAAGTCAATCGGAGTTACGGTGTGCGGGGCGTGGCCTCTCAAAGTTCTTTCAGTCGGGACTTCATTACAGCGCCCCCTAGCGGAAATTCAAAAAACTGTATAATAGCACACGATTCGGGGTAGGGACGGACGTTCTGTGAAATTTTTGCGTTTCTAAGTGAAACGGTGTGGGAGGAGTAGCAGCTCAAACTTTTGCATCAGAATAAAAAGTAAGAAGTAAGAATAAGTATGGTGGAGAGTAATAATTACGGGCCCTCAATACATTGAGTGCCCGTACTTAATAAGTTAATTGGCCATAACCATTTGTGTCACTCTTCAGTAGGGGTACCAAAAGGGGTGGAGCTACACACTGCAGTTGGTTGGTCGACAGTTTTCATTTCAATTGTCTTGTGTTTTGAGAAATGTACCAAACCGAACTGTACTGATCAGTGGAGATGAGGCTTAAATGTCCAATTAAAAAAAAATGCAAAGAAAGCCAAGTTCTGAATCTGCACAGGAAAAAATTGTCAGAAATAACCTCCCAAAGACTGCCTTCTTTATGCATTGGCTGGCTCGTCTATAAAGCCCTATTCTCTGCCTATACGGGGCATTTACCACAATGATCTGCCAGGCTTTGGACAATGGCTGTGTGTCATTGTTCCAGTCTGTGCAGGCTGACGGGTGTAATAGGTGGCGGGGCATATCGGACAGTTAGCTTGCCAAGTAGCCGCGACTTTGCTACAATTGCACCGAGAAGCAGAGCAGCAGCCGCACCGATCAGCCAAAGTGTTTGATTCCAGACATGTGGTGATCTCAGCAACGCTTTAGTCAGCAGTTCCCAGCTCCAAGTTAGCAGATAGCAAAGCCTCGAAATGCTTCACACAAGCGCACACACACACACCCCCAAACTACATGATGTAATAGACAGAACCACAGTTTGGACGAGTCAAGGATGCCACAGGTTTCTATTTTAGATACTGGTCAGAGTAATTCAATTCAAAGTCTCAGATGTTACTTAAAGGGGGGGGGGGCTTTAACAACGCCAGCACCCCCTTGACGCATTGACTACCGACCGACCAAAAAATAAATATGGCAGCACAACCTATCCATCAGCTCAGACAGCGCAGAGAAAAGTCTGACGAATGCATGAGAGAGAGTGATGGCCCAGGCAAGTTTCTGTAAGTTTACAGAAGTGCCACACTGTTACATACTGCCCGAGAAGAAAGAACAAAGTTCTCGGTGACAAGAGAACAATTACGTCATTGGCTTTTTGATCGAGAAGACCAATTGGTTGATTGGTCAATCTGAAGTCCATGAGATGTAATAAATGGTATTATGAGTCAACTGAGATTATTTATAGTTTTGAGATACCTTACCATTACCAGACATTGATTCAATTTTATTTCAGACATATAAAAAAAAGAGAAATTAAAAGCATGAAAATACAATAAAAAAATATGTTCAAATGATTTCACAAATAAAATTAAACAAATAACATATTGAATTGATATGCCTGAAAAGGAGTAGGAAGAAGTATAAACTTATTAATTTTATTAATGTTCTGCCCAGTGCAAGACAGCTAGAAGAGGCTCAAGAAAAGTCAATTTAATTCTAGTCACAAATGCAGCAAAGGAAAATAATGGATAATCACTGTACTATGATGTAACTTCTCTGGCTAGAAATGGTGGGGGTGAAATCTTTGCACCCTTGGCACCACCTGCAGTGGAGCTTATTTTCTTAATCATTTTGTTTATTTGCTTATTTCATTTCATTTATTTTTTTCGGTATCACCCGTCTGTTTGTGTAAGGGAGGGGGTTGTGTGTGTATTGTATGTGTCTACTTAGTCTGTCTTTTTGTCTGTATGTGCAAAATTGATAAATAAATAAAAATTTAAATAAAAAAAAAGGGTTTATGTTGTCACCAGAATGCCGATTCTGCCAGAGAAATGACTATTCAATGGAAATCAATTGGAGCGGTCGATGGACCGAACGCCTGGGTTCAGTAATAACACTTTTCAGTTGTGTGCCTGGCCCTTGAGCAGAAACGAGATTTTTTAAATGGTCCAAAAGAACTGATCATTGGGATTGACAATAGGTCGGATTGAATTATGTTGATGCAGCAATGTAGAGTTCAGATAATTTGCAACAAAAAAATTAAAAAATAAATAAAAATAAGATCCCCCACTTTGATTTACAGAATGCAATGACGAGAAGGTTAAAGAATAGTTTAAAATAAATTATTTAGCTTCACTCTTGGGTTCGAGAGCAGCGCGACAGAAACCATTCCATTTAGCTGCATTTTTTGAGGAAGAAATGGTCAAATCCGCTCATCGCTAGTTAGCTTAGCTCAAATACAATCAGTCAATACGTAGCGTGAGTGAGGAAACAAACAAATAAATGTAAAAAAAAAAAAACAATTCCTTTAAGGGTATGACATCACAGAAAGAGAAATATAGGGTTAAAAAAAAACTCTCTTTCTGCCTTTTCTCAGGCTAGGATGAACCGATTTTTTTTAATTTTTTTTTTCGCACATTTATACTACATAGGATATTGAATTCTCAGAATTCAATACACCTTCATATTCAAACCCGTGAAGTAGCCCTTTAAGTATAGGTCTTAAGGGATTTTTAATTTTTTTTAATGATAAGAAAATTGAAGGGAAAGTCTGGTTTTAAGAAGTTTTTTTCTCATTTATTAGTAAGACAGTCATGATGCAGTGCAGTGCAGAGTGTTTGAAAGCACCATCACCATGCACCAGAAGCAAATAAAAGTAATTTGCAAAGCTTTAGACACACACGCTGTTAGGCCCAAAATTCTGCCGCTTTTTCAAGTGACCATGACAAATCAAAACAAAGGGCACATTATTCAGTCATCAGCTACTGTATAATGAACAATAAAAACTCTTGACAATAAGTAAATGCGATCAGGGTACCACAAGGGATCTCCAAGTTACATGTTAGACTGTAATACCTTTTTTAAAAAGACACGTTCACATTTTTTTTATTGAATGCCAACGTCAAGGCCATACTGACAAAAGTAGGAAGGGTATAAAGGAAAGGAAAGGAAATTGACGCATATTAAAAAGGTTTTTTTTTTTAATAAAGAAGATTATATACTCATTGATATGCTGTAACAAGCTTTGTGAAGTATGTGTATACTCCTAAAACACAATCAAAAAAAGTGCTTACTTCTCACTAGGGCTGGCCCGAATTATTCGAATATTCGAATACTCGTTCGGAAAATTAGTATTCGGAGTTTAAATTAGTATTCGGAGCTTCGTTTTTTTTTTTTTTTTTTTCAACATTTTTTTTTGCAAGAAGCTAGTACTACAATATAATGTCATCAAATAATTTTATATTTGGATATAAAAGTTAGTAATATTGTAGTAGTAGTAGTAGTATTGCTCATTTAGGAGGATATTACATCACTAAGTGTCATAGCGCATCCATTACTTCACCTCCGAGCGCGTAAATCTTCAACAAAATATGCAGATACTGTCAAAATCGGTTCCAGGGAGTATATAGGGATTATTAACGTTTAAAAAAAAAAAAAAAAAAAAAAATTATTTAATTATTATTTTATTTTTTTTAATGTTGTTTTTGATGGTGTGTTTTTCTGGAACGAATATTCGAATATTCGCTCGGAAAAACCAACGAATATTCGAAGCCTGAAAAATGGTATTCGGGCCAGCCCTACTTCTCACATAACGACCCCTCTCCAAGTATTTTAAAAATGGCAGTCAAAAACTTTACACCTTTGTAAACTTTAAGTAATGTCAATACTTTGCAACAATATTCAATACTTTTAAAGCTCCTTATTTTGAGGAATTCAATATTTAATATTTTTTTTAGAGACCCCATGGATAGTGATACCCTGTGCTATTGGCATGCAGGTAGAGGTCAAGATAATACCACGCGTGTCTGGCCAACCCCCACTGATGGCATGGTAAAAGGCAAGCTCTTGAGAGGCCAGTCTTGGGTAACCTGAGCAAAGGTAGGGAAGCAGGCTATAAAAAGACTCAGTGCCTTGAAGTTACTGGCTCATGCTGCTGTATATGCTGAGTGTGCGTTCCAAATCACATACTTTTTCCTACACTACATACTAAAGTACAGAAGAGTTTTAGGGCCACAGGAGAGAATTTTTTTGAGTGACATCAAGCAGTCTCCGGAATTGCAGACTCAACTTTTAACAAAGAATTAATCCAACAAGCTTAAGCTCATGTCAAATTGCCCTTCATGTACAACAGTTCTCCTTCTGATTGCAAGCAACCCAAGCATAGCTAAGCAAATCAATTAAGTTGTTAACCCACCAGTAACTTTTTACTGTTTTGTGTATATAACCAACTCTAAAACTAACTCTCTCCCCCTTTGCACTGGCTTTGCTGGTGTGTAAAAATGGCTGTTTCATGCATGTTTTAAATGCAGTTTTGTTCTTCCCCTCAGCGAAAGCAAGACACAGAAGGGACTTACAGAGGTTTACTGGTGCCACTGAATAACCGAACTGTCTACCAGCGGAATAACCATAACCATCTGCTGTTGGGATAAGAAAACATCACAACGAGAGAGAAAAACGTGAAAAAAGTGTGCAATGACACAGAATTATTCAATTTTTATCATTACTGTTAAAATTATCTGGCAAAAACTGTATCTTGATTCGAAGCCCTTTTTAAGAGGGGCTTAATAAGTATAGAAAAAATGTAATTAAAGCATCCACCTCCTCCCAGCAACGATATATTGATTTAAGTCTGGATTGCAATACTTAAAAACAAACTACCTCCCATCTCCTCCAATATAATATCACCCGTTATCAGAGCAGCCAACAGCTAGCACTCCTCTTGTTTACGTTGAGACAAGAACTGGGGGAAAGATTGCCTATGAAAAATAAATTACTAAAAAAAAAAATCTTAACCTGATCAGAAACTGTTTTGGAATTTGTCCCATTCTCTTGGGAGAATGTCTGGGGTACATAGTCCAGGTTAGAGCCATTTTAACACCACCACTTACCATACTTTATCCGTGCCAAAATAAGCACAGACTGAAAACCAAACTTGACATGGCTCTTTTTCGCATTTTTTTTTACACTTGGAAAATTTCGCCTCCATTGGGCAAAACCATTTTTGTTTTCTCGGCTGGGTTTAAGATATAAATCTTGCCTCGCCATTTTTCTTGGTCGTTTCCCCTTATTTGTGCTTGCTTTTACCACGCTCTGATGGGGGGTGCGTTCCAAACGTGTGTCAATAGCTTGACTGTGGTTTAAGAGATTGCATTATTTCCTTACCGTTCTTAGGAGGGGGTGCATCTTTGTTTCTCAGGTGAGGTGGAATGTAACGTCCTGGAAGAAAATAAAAATATATATAAAAAATTAAAGACCTACTTCACCGGTGGGAATATGAAGGTGTATTGAACGCTGAGATCCTGTGTAGTATACATGTGCAACTCATAATATATTATATAGACTCATTACATGCAGAGTGAGATATTTCAAATTAGAAATAATACATAGAGAAAATAAAAAATAAAATACATAGAAAATAAAATACATAGAAAATAAAATCAGACTACATATATAAATAAAATAACTATTAAAGATAGATAAAAACAGTAGGTCGTTTAATCTAAAAGATAAAACAAATAAGTTCTGTGATTAAGAAGCCTAAAGACTAAAAAGGTAGGTTTTGAGTTTGCCCTTAAAAAGGTGCAGTGTGTAATATGACATCATCAAGAAAGTTCTACAAAGTTCTAGAATGCAACGCAGTGTTTCTCCCAGAAAAAGGCTTAGTCAAGGTGGTCACTATCCTGGGTCATCGGAGGCGCGGCGCTCAGCGGCGTGGCGAAAATTTGGGGGGTATTTTGCTCAAAGATGCCAATGCGCAGTAAAGAAAAAAACTGTTAATTTCAATACAACAGACACTGACCTTACAGTTGTGCAATTTTGTTTGCTATGTGCAGGTACAAATGATGTGCAAACATGCAGTACAAAGCACAATTAAAGAAAACTTCTAATGTTTTGGTGCAATACTATACAGACACACTAAATACAAATAATGGACCATACACTCAACATGTGTATGCACATAAAAGTGAAAATTCAACTTTAAAGTTCCTTTCTGGATGGGGGGCTGTTGTGCGATTATTGTGGACAATAGGCCTATTGTGATGCGATAGCCTATAATTCATTAATGGTTGTTTTTAGCCTACTTGCTTGATTTCTTTTTAAATACAGAGTTTATTGGTCGTTTTCTAACATGTATTTCCAAATTTAAAACATAAAAATAAAGCAGCATTGAAAATTCAGAAAATAAATCTTCTTGGCCTACACTAGCATGCTGTTTGAAAAATAACTCAATAGTTGAAATAATAAATACAATGTGTTTTCCCCTTAAAATGACTAAATACATTTCTCCAAAGGTCAAAGACAGTAACAGTGTGGCACTTCTGTAAACACTTACTGAAACTTGGCTGGGCCATCACTCTCATGCATTCATCAAACTTTTCTCTGCGCTGTCTGAGCTGATAGATAGGTTGTGTTGCCACGGTGATGTGGAGTCTTAAACTGTTCTAGCTTTGCAGAGCACTTCTTTATGTTCAGCTAAATATCCCCATAGAACTGCACCGCGTTTATTATCGCCACCAGTTAAATGTCGGTTTGCTTCTGCTCGTTTAACTCTCCCGTGTGCATGCCGTAGTCGCGCGGTGCAGTACGGTCACGCGCACAAAGCCGCGGACACAGAGCAGCTGATAGAGAAACGCTTGGAGACACATGCTTTTTACCTTTCGCGCAGTTATGACCATGTATAAGTACACATCGCGCTTGCTAGTACATTAATTGTGCAGCACTAAAAAAAAAAAAAAAAAAAAATTAAATAATTTTTTTTTTTTTTTTTTTTTTTTTGGGGGGGGTGGGTGGTAGTCAAGGCGGGGGGCTGGCGTTGCTAAGGCGGCCGCCTTAGCTATAAAGCGCTGGGGGAAACACTGCAACGCTCCCTGGGTAACCCCAACCCTTTAGAATAATAACAGAAGCTACAGTGGCCTTCAAGGACAAGAACAATTCTAAATTTTAAACAATGCACCTGATGACATTCCAACTATGACACTTCCAAAATGGCAGTGACAAGGCCTTGGTCCAAAGTATGGACATATATGAGACCCTTTCTAAGGAAAAAAATTATAATTCTAAAAACAAAATTCAGCTATTATGCACTAAATTAAACGTACTTATGGATATTATAATAATTTTCTACAAAATCTGCTAGGAAATAAAACCCAAAATTCTACACACTGCAGGTTTATGCAAAATTGTTGTTGATGTTTTACTTACTGCCAGTTCCTCCGCCTTGACCGTCGGGTGAGTTCAAGTCTAGGACAGCAAGCTATGAAAAATAAAACAAAATAAAGATTTAGTACAACAATCAAGTGTGTTTCAACTAATCTAAGTGATTCGCAAAGACTTTGTCACAATGGATGGAAGACCTATAGTGAATGTTGCTGGAATAATGTCATTTTGATGGTAACAAATCCACTCTCCATGTTAGCAATCCAAGAGTAAGTAAAAAGTCAAGTAAAACGTTAATGTCAATTCTTAAAATATTCAGGCATACATAAGGACTAAAATGGTGTTTGTCTTTGACCCAAGGTGCAATATGAACAATAAGAATAATAATAAAATAAGGTAGAATTAGATAAAGATAAACAATATTTACATTAAATAAGTTATAAATACTAGATAGTGCAAAAGGGTATAAAATAAATACGATATATATATATAATAGAATAGAAAGTGAAAAGTCGATGAATTGAAATGTGCATAGTAATGCTGTAATAAGGTCTTAAATTAGAAATAAAGTAGCATAAAGGTTCAAAAGTCATAAAACTGCTTAAACATGGGGGAAATAATTGGGTGCGAGGTGCTGACCGTATGAAAACCACCTCCACAGAACAATGAATCTACAACTTAACGATATTTCTTTAAAAAAAAAAGGCAAGATGCAAATGGTTTTCCAAGCTCATATTTGGGGTAATTTAGTTTCCACAGTGTGAATTTCCTACATTTACTGATAACCAAAAGCTTATATAATAATAGGAGTAGATTTTGTAATGCATCCACCAAGACTTGTAAAAGCTCTATCCCCTTCAAAACACATTATTGAAGTTGCTTTTTAAACTAAAGTTATCCATTTATAACCAATGAATAAAACTTATGTATAAAAACTATATAATACAATATACAACTATTCGAATAACTTAAAAATCGAATGTGGTTGTGCCCAATGTACTAGTCACCATCAAACCCCACCGCATATACAAGAAAACAAGCTTTTAAAATAGCCGTAACACTGTAGCCACTATTGTGCATGAAAGGGTTAATTATTGAACTTGAAAACAATGCAGATTCAGTCATGCATCCAGTATTATTTCAGCTTAGCTTAGTGTAAAATGTACTGTAGCCCCCCATTTCTCCCCCATTGTGAAACACTAGCTTAAATATGAGCAGGCAATACATATTTGAATCATAATAAGTCTCTAGAAATAAAACTTTGTGTGGATTTATAAATTCTATATTAGTGTAGGCAAGACAACTACTAGTGGATAGGGTACATTTTTTTTAACTTATATGTATCACCATGAAACGTTGCCAGTTGATTACTGACATTAAAACTAAACAAAAAAAAATTGTATTACAAGTATGTAACAGAAATATTGCAATAGATAATATGCACATTTGGTCATAGCTAACGTATAATGCTGCATACATGTGCATCTTTTAAAAACAAAATCTAGAATCTTGATAAATCCAGAGTTAAAATCTTAAATGTCATGTTTACAGCATTTTATTGTAAATATTTAGGTACTAGGCCTTTTTTCATTTTATAAAAATCAAAAAATACTATGGACATGGTTTAAAATGCATTTTCAGCCCAGTTATAAGAACACAATGTACCATAAATATGACAACTGCCAACCAATGAACAAATCCTTCGGTAATAACCTTCAGAATAGTGCTAAGAATGATCATGGAAAGTTTAGTTGATGTAAGTGCTTTAGAAGCTGGGATATTTGGTTCAGAGTATAGAAAAAAAACTGTTGGGCTAATGGTTGTTTAAGATGGTTGTGTAAGCGCCACATACAGACAAGGTTTCGTCACAAAACACCTGAATGTACATCGTGTACCTTTGATGTTTACTAGTATGAAAGTTACGAAAGCAAAATGGCATAAAATCCCAATACAATGCTTGAATAAACTGTATAGGATGTAGTGTCGGGCCTTGACTTAAAGGTACAGTCTCTCATTAAAAAATACCGGCAAATGCTTATAAATAAAAAGATAAAGTTTTAAACGTGATTCAAACAAGCTAACATTAACACAGCCCATCCAGTCTACCGTAAACTATCTTATTGACATCATACATCTCGAGTATTTGCATTATTTAAGCATGAAATGTCGCAAAAAGGCTAGTGCCAACATTTCTGACTGCGCCACGTTTCAGGTTGCGAAGGCCTCACATTAGCCGATACCGGCATTTTCGGTTTAAATTGACATCGATTGCGCCCTAACCAAACCCTTACAAGATGAATTAAACAGCGTGTTAAGCTATCGTTTAAGTCTAGTGTTTGTGAATTTAAAATGAGATATTATTTATGTTAGTTTGTCCAGCAACGACAAGCACCGCCATCACGACTGACCTCTTTCCATCCAACCAGCCACCATTTTAGCTTCGACTCTTACATGTGGCGTAGCCGGCAAAAAACACAATTTAACAGGCGAAAATGACACGTAAATGGGTCAAAAAAGTTACTCACCTGCTGCTCTAGACCGTGTTGATTATCAACGGCGACATGACTCATAACTAAAGTGAGTATTGGGGGATTATTTTCCGAAGAGAAAGGATTTTCTTTGTTAGCAACTGGGCCGAAGCTAATAATGCTAATTCAGAATTCTGCGCTGTTCAGTTCACCGAATGTTCTTGTACAAAATTGAAACCTCGCGGGAACAGTTAGGTATAAAAGTAGGTATACAGACGACACAGTTAACTTTTAAATAAATAAATCGCCGATGTTTTGGTATAAATATAAATTCCTTGTAGATTGGGAGAATTCACCACCTCCTTGTTGAGTTGATCGTGGCAGAATGAGACACCGAAGCCCCAGGTAACGCGAGATATGGGCCTCTGTAAACGGGCCGTTGGAATGAAATATCGCGAGATTCCGGTGCCAATGCTAAAAGAAAATGCAGCTGTAGGGTAGAATTGCTAGAGAGAAAGACACATGACATGACTCCGATCATTACCGCTCTGTCCTGCCCCAAACTAATGCGTCATTACCTTACAAAAAATACAGAAACGAAACCTGAACATAACGAAAGCTGGCGTTATGCCCAGTTTGTAGGCCTAAACGATATAATAACAATCAATGTTACATTTCAATGGCGTACATAACACATAATTAGGTAGGCCTAACTGTACAGTAATGTTATGCACTCATGCTCCTTGTCTGTACTTATGTGATGGGTGCTTTTGTTTGTGTTCAAATTCTTATGTGTTTTTTAAGATAGCCTACTCAAAAAAAAACTTGATTGGGACCTTAACTTAAAGGGACACTGTGTAACATTTTAGGTAATTTATTAGCTAAAATCAATATCCTCATTCATAAATATGTCCTCATTAGTGTAAAATCACCTCTGCCAATAATCTGAATTATCCTCCTGAGCGGAGAATTACAAATATTAATATTGCATTTTGTACATTGAGCAGGCAAGTCTTATAGAGGCATCCATGTTTTTGGAATGCCATCAGGTGCATTGTTTAAAATTTAGAATTGTTCTTGTCCTTGAAGGCCACTGTAGCTTCTGTTATTATTCAAAAGGGGTGGGGTTATCCTTATGTGTTTTTTAAGATAGCCTACTCAAAAAAAAACTTGATTGGGACCTTAAAACTTAAACTGCATGAATTTGCAATGTATGAGAAAAAGTTAATTTTCTAAACTCAATAAAAAGTACATTAAAAAAGAGAAAAGCATATTATGTAATGTTATCTATGTTATCCATCTAAAATACATTTTGGTAAACTGGAAATTTGAGTCACAATCAACAGTGACACAATTAAAGTCATAAAAAGGGGAAGAAAAAAAATATGGTGGAGATAAAGTGGATCTTACTATCAAAAATGTAATATTTTGGAACAGCACAGTAGTCACCTATATATATATATCCAGCTCTGGATAAAATGAAGAGACCACTCCAAATGTTCAGTGTCTCTCGTTTTACTAAATAGGAATATGTTTGAGTAGAATGAACATGTTGGTTTTATTCTATGAACTACTGACAACATTTCTACCAAAATACCTTTCTTGATGACATCATCAAGAAAGTTCTAGAAAGTTCTAGAATACAACGCTCCCTGGGTAACCCCAACCCTTTCGAATAATAACAGAAGCTACAGTGGCCTTCAAGGACAAGAACAATTCAAAATTTTAAACAACGCACCTGATGACATTCCAACTATGACACTTCCAAAATGGCGGTGACAAGGCCTTGGTCCAAAGTATGGAGAAATATGGACATATATGAGACCCTTTCTAATGAAAAAAATAATAATTATAAAAAAAAATCAGCTATTATGCACTAAATTAAATGTACTTATGGATATTATAATTATTTTCTACAAAATCTGCTATGAAATAAAACCCAAAATTCTACACACTGCAGGTTTAAACTGTACCCCAGAAGAAAACCATGGAGTTTAGAGCTTAGGCCTATTGTAAATATTTTTCATCACACTTCAATTTAACTTATCTACTTTTTACTTTCTATTCCATTTTATACATACTGTTTTATATTGCACAGAACATTCCTTTGCACTACTTAGTATTTAGAATTTATCTTATGTAAATATAGTATATGTTTATCTTGTTTATCTTATTTAAAGGGACACTGTGTAACATTTTAAGTAATTTATTAGCTACAATCAATATTCTCATTCATAAATATGTCCTCATTGGTGTAAAATCACCTCTGCCAATAATCTGAATTATCCTCCTGAGCGGAGAATTACAAATATTATTATTACATTTTGGACATTGAGCAGGTAAATCTTATGGAGGAATCCATGTTGGTTGGAATGTCATCAGGAGCATTGTTTAAAATTTAGAATTGTTCTTGTCCTTGAAAGCCACTGTAGCTTCTGTTATTATTCTAAAGGGGTGGGGTTACCCAGGGAGCGTTGCATTCTAGAACTTTGTAGAACTTTCTTGATGATGTCATATTACACACTGCACCTTTAACTCTATATATATTTTTTTATTTTGTCGTTCCAACTGCACTGTGGTCCAGAGATAAACGCCATTTCGATCCTGATGTGTGTCTTGCATATATCAGAACTGACAATAAAAGACATTGACTTTGACAATGTTACGGTAAAGCCAGAGCACTTTCCTTATACAGGTGAAACTCGAAAAATTTGAATATCGTGCAAAAGTTCATTTATTTCAGTAATTCAACTTACAAGGTGAAAATAATATATTATATAGACTAATTTTACATGCAAAGTGAGATATGTCAAGCCTTTATTTGATATAATTTTGATTATTATAGCTTACAGTTTATGAAAACCCCAAATTCAAAATCTCAGAAAATTTGAATATAACATGAAATCAATAGAAAAGGGATTTTAAATACAGAAATGTCGACCCTCTATAAAGTATAATCATCCATATGTACTCAGTACTTGGTTTGGGCCCCTTTTGCATGAATTCCTGCCTCAATTCCAATTCATTTTCCATGATATTCTAATAATACGAGTATCACCTGTACATTCAGCAACAAAAAAAAAGAGATAAGAGAGGATTAGACTTGATGTTGAATATTTTTTTTATCATTGTGTGTTTAGCAGAATGTTTGGGGCGGATGTTCAGCTCTATAAGATCCTCTTATCATTAATATGACTTTAGCTTGATTTTAATCTGACATATTGTTTAATACATTGAACCCATACAGCGTCATTTGACTCTCTCTCCCTCTCTCTCTCCCTCCCTCTCTCTCTCCCTCTCCCTCCCTCTCTCTCTCTCCCTCCCTCTCTCTCTCTCCCTCCCTCTCTCTCTCTCCCTCTCTCTCTCTCTGTCCCTCTCTCTCTCTCCCTCCCTCTCTCCCCCTCCCTCTCTCTCTCCCTCCCTCTCTCTCTCTCCCTCTCCCTCTCTCTCTCTCTCCCTCCCTCTCTCTCTCCCAGCACAGCGTTGATTCTTTCTGAAGACAAAAGAGCTTCAATAAACCATCACCAAAATGATTACAACAACTTTAGTACTATTTGCCCAGTTTGAGTATCACCTGGGGTTATCACAGACCACCTTCGTATTTCATTAGGAGGCCTCACCAGGTAAAGCTAATGCCGTGTGCATGGGGCTTGTTGTAGGGTGATGGATTCTTAAACGTTTACTGCTTAACACAGAGGTACTCAAGCCTGCCCTTAGTGCCTGAGTTGAGATTGCTTTCAATAACGTTGGCACCAGCTTCTTTATAAGCTGTTATAGCATCTGGGTTGAGCAGCAGCACGATGGCCGTGATGCGATTGCTTCCCTGTCTCTGGAACCACAGGTACACTGAGTTACTTGATGCTGTGCCCTTGTTGAGGTCCACACCTACGGGTGTGTAGTTCTGCTCCAGTAATGGCTGATGCTGGTCCACGTTGGTGGAGACTTGCAGAGCGGTGATCGCCCCACTGGCGTTGGTGGTCTGACGGTACCAGATGAAGACAAACGGTCCTCCTGCTCCCCTGTTGGTATCTTCATCCATACGGATGTAACCGAGCTGGAAGTAGGCACTATCTAAATCGTGGGTAGTAGTGGCGATGACATCACGGATGTAAGTTTGCTGCGCTCTCTTCACCCATAAGTAGATCCAGGCCCCACCAGCCCCGCGGTTCAGGTCGCAGGCCAGTCCCTCCCAGCCAGCAGCCAGCTTCGGGGGCTCATCGTTGGGATCGGCTGTGACAGAAACCTCCTCAATGGGAGTATGGTACTCTCCGTGGCCTCTGAAGTACCACAGGAAGATTTCATCGCTGAATCTTCTTCCATCATTCAGATCCTTATCGATCTTGGTGTAGCCTGCATCTATCAGGCCTTGGGACATGTTGTAGTTGAATGTGAGTTGAAGCCTGGTGATGGCCGGGGAGTCTCCTGTCTTGAACCAGAGATAGATATATCTTCCTCCTGCCCCCCTGTTCAGATCAACAGGGATTTGAGTGAAACCCTGGTCTTGGAGTTGTCGTATCTCGGCTTCACCGATCGACACATCGAGGTCGGTGACGTGGCTGGCGTCACCATGGAGACAACACAGCGCGAACGCCAGCAGTACGAGGCATGACGTCATCACCATGGCGACTACAGCTGTGAGAAAATATGGAACAAATAAATAAATGCTTTAGAATTCTAAAAAAGTTCTAGAATCCAACCGGGCATTCTGAGAGATACACATAGAACCCAGTGACATCACACACACACACACACACACACACACACACACACACACACACACACACACACACACACACACACACACACACATGAGCGCAGCAAGACATGACGTCAGCACCAAATCACGGGCCATGACGAAAGCTGGGAGGGAAATATATAGTTTATAAATATCCAATTATCAACTCTATTTTATCACTTCAGTTTAAAGAAAGAACCAGTAAAAGGCGCAATAACTTGACTTTGAAACTTAGACATCTTGTTAAGTTTAAGTTTATTTAAAGTTTAAGTTTATTTAAAGGGACATTGCATATTAATAGACATTTACATGTAAATATACAGGATTGTAGCAAGTGCTAATTTGCATCCTTTGTCCCTTGATTGGTCGACACCAATCACATGAAACAAACATATGCGTGTACTCATAAATAAAAACAGACAATCAGACAACAGAAAAAATAAAATAAAAAATGCAACCGACAGAACAAGTGAGTAAAAACAATTATTCAAATAATAATAATTGTTTATTAGATAGATGGCCTAATACATGCATGAATTAAATTAACTTTCTAATTGATTTTTACTCATAAATAGTCTATAAATGTAAGTCCTTAAATTTAAATATTGAATTTTTTTACACGCCACATAGATAAATAACAAATTATGATATATATTGTTAAATTGTGCACATTTTTTCACTTTGAAACGGTCAAATCTTATATTTACAGAAGATATAAATAGGCCTACATTTATTTTATGACCCAAAACACGAGTTCTTAGCAAGTTCTGGTGGTTTGAAATAAGGTGATCTCGCATGAATTAAATTTCAAAAACCTATAAAATAGGCCTATAGTAGAAAGCCTATTTATATATTTAGAACATGTAGAAAAATAAAATTAAGGCTATACACTTTTATTTTTTATTTTTTTCACTGAAATTAACCCACTATGAGAAATTTAGGGTTTGACAAAAAATGTAATTCTAATACCACGGGTTTAAAAATACATTAGAAAATAAGAATATTGGGGGCGCCTTTAGCTCAGTTGGTAGGGCGTCCCCCTCCCCCCGGGCCGGGCCCAGCAGCAGACCCGGGTTCGATTCCAGCCCGCGGTCGTTCTCTGCATGTCACTCCCCTCTCTGCCCCATTTCACCTCTGTCTCTCTACACTGTCAATAAAGCATAAAAATGCCCAAAAAATATCTTAAAAAAAAGAAAAAAAGAAAAGAAAATGAGAATATTGCATTTAAGAGATAATAAAAAATGTCTAAAACAGGCAGAAAAATGGTTAAAAACTATAAGAAATTGCATCTATAAGGCAGTAAAAACAGGCATATAAAGGTTAGGCTGCAGGTTATAAGAAAAACATATGCTAATATGCTTGAAATGAACATTGTTACAAATGAAAATAGATTACTTTTATAAGGCAGTAAAAGCCAGCAAAATAAAAAGTTTCAAGTTAGTGGCAAACTTTGAGTTAAAAGTAGGCTAATAGACAAGCTACTACATACATTGGCTAAAATAAAATACAGGCTAAGAGACAATATAACTAAGAGCTGTGCCACACACTTTTCTTACCTGTATTTTCACAGATTCAAGTTGTTTTCCTCAAATAAAAGTCAAAATCTGGTCCAACGTTCTGCTGCTTGATGCTGCGGTCAGTTCCCGGTGAAGGAGTGAAGACAGGTGAGATGTGTGTCGGACTCTCGTCCACTTTATAGTGACGCGCGATCCCGACACGCCCACCATGGACCTGCTACTTGTGTCTGGGTGTGGTTGTGAAAAGTATTTGGACCCCATGAAAAAACAGGTTGGGTACCTTTTGTAGTTCTTCTACATTCTTATAAACAGGACAGGCTAGTTGGTTGGCACAGGTTGACACGGCCAGCCAGGTCTGACCAGTTTTTCAAAAACCTGGCCAATCGACCAACCAGCCGGGACGGGTCATACCACAATGACCCGGCTTGTGTGTGTGTCTGTGTGTGTGTGTCTGTGTGTGTGTCTCTGTGTGTGTGTGTGTGTGTGTGTGTGTGTGTGTGTGTGTGTGTGTGTGTGTGTGTGTGTGTGTGTGTGTGTGTGTGTGTGTACAATACATGACCCGGCATGTGGAACGCTCTCGGGACAGAGTGCGGGCACATCGATACCCCCGCGCTCCTCCGCCTCACCTGCAGCCAGGCCTTAGGTCCTTATTTATTTATTATACTATCTATGGGCCAACCTACCCTTCAAAACTATAAAGTTGGCCTATGTTTGGTTGCAACATTTAGGCTTAGTTCATTCTGCTCTCATCACTGCAAAAGCACTGAAATCATTACAAAAAAAGTTCTTAATCTTTGAACTCAAATGTGTCCCTTCAGTTATTCCCAACTTCTTTGTGCCTTGTGTCTTTCTTTGCATAAAGAACTTTTTTAGGTCTATTTTTATTTTTAGAAACAATACAGAAAGCAGGACCTTGGTGTTACGGCAATAATTAAAACAGGATGATGCTGCTCGTCAGCTTCATTGTGGTAGGACCCGGCTGGTTGGTCGATTGGCCAGGTTTCTGAAAAACTGGTCAGACCTGGCTGGCCGTGTCAACCTGAAGACTTAAAGGTACCCAACCTGTTTTTTCATGGGGTCCAAATCCTTTTCACAACCACACCCAGACACAAGTAGCAGGTAAATGTGGAACGACTCAGGAAATATAATCCAGACAAAACTGTTTAATATCAAAACCCAATCTTGTCACCATTTGGCACACAAAGGGTTCATAGGATGGATTATGTTTGAAACAGTTACACTCCGCTGTGCTCAATCTGAAACATTTTGAACATTTCTGCTTTTCTACTGCTTTTTAAATGGCCCTAAGCGGAGCCGCGGCTCTGTGTAAACACCCAACTCTGAATAGATATTGACATAAATATCTAAAAATCTAAAAATAAAGTTTAGCTTAGTTAGGTTCTTGGCTTCCAAAGACCATGGGCCCCCCAAGTGACTGGGCCCTAGAAAGCCTTCCCACTTTCTACCCCTTATGGGCGGCCCTGCATGCCGACAGTGTCCACAGGGGGCGTTGGCACCGTCTCACACACTGCCCATGCTCTCTCTCTCTCTCTCTCTCTCTCTCTCTCTCTCTCTCTCTCTCTCTCCGTCTCACACACTGCCCATGCTCTCTCTCTCTCTCTCTCTCTCTCTCTCTCTCTCTCTCTCTCTCTCTCTCTCTCTCTCTCTCTCTCACACACTGCCCATGCTCAGTACGTGCACCGTTACAGACGTTTAGGTTGCGTTCCGAATCTCCTCCTCTTTCTTTTCTCTATTCTACATACTACATCCGACGATAAAAATAATCTAGTTAGGATGCAGTAGGCATACTATTGGGACATACTTTTCTCTCTTATTTCATCATAACATTGCGCCTTGATCTTGCCTCTTGCTTTTATATCCGTCGCATCCCCGTTTGTTTTCATATGGAGGCTTCGTCGATGTTACGTCACTTCACGTGCGCACTGGATTGTGGGTCAGAATCGCCCAAATAGGATGCACTTTTCAACACTAACAATCTTGGCCACATGAAGTAGGACATCCGGGTACTTCTAACCATCCTAAATCTGGCCACAAGAATCGGGACATCCTAAATCTTTTTTCTACATACTATATAGTAGAAAGTATGCGATTCGGAACGCAACCTTAGTGTGTGACTGACACTTTAATCAGAGTGAAATGTTTGTTCTCCAAACATTGACTAATGTTGCTCTTTCTGCCCTCACAGCTGAAATATACATCCACATGTACTCAGTACTTGGTTGGGCCCCTTTTGAATGAATTCTTGCCTCAATTCCAATTCATTTCCATGATATTCTAATAATACGAGTATCACCTGTATGGGGCGCCTCTGCTAAAAACTATTCCACACAATGAACTTATAGCTTCTTTTGGATGAGTTTTGCACCATAGGAGGTGAAGATAGATATACAAAGTTGATTGTGAGGTTTAAAGGAATACTTCTTCACCCATACGGAACCGGCATTCTATCATAATAAAATTGCTATTATAATATAACGAATTACGTTTTTCTTCCCTTAGTCTTCCCTTGGCCCAGCTGTCCTGTTAATCCTGACCCTACATTTTACGTAAACGATGCCATATTGAGACATACAGAGAGAGTTTTGTGGAGCTGATAATAGGCTTAACCAACTTTCTGTCAACTCATTTTGGCGATGGCTTGAAACAACATTTATTTATATGAAAAAGTTACGCACTACAGCTTTAGCATGAGATATCCTGGGTTCACAGACTGTCCAACACTCATATGGTTTCAAATATCCTTTGTAAGGTCAGCAGGTCAAGCATAAGCTCAACCAAAGCCCTCCCCCCTTTTAACTAACATCCCCTCTCTCTCTCTTTCTGTGTGTCTTTATCTCTCTCTCTCTCTCTCTCTCTTTCTGTGTGTGTGTCTTTATCTCTCTCTCTCTCTCTCTCTCTCTTTCTCTCTCTGTCTGTGTGTGTGTCTCTCTCTCTCTCTCTCTTTCTGTGTGTGTCTTTCTCTCTCTCTCTCTCTCTCTCTCTCTCTCTCTCTCTCTCTCTGTGACCTAAATATTTGGGGTAATTTAAACAAACAGTATTTACCTTGTCCTAAACAGACATATATCATCATGTTGTAGTCTCATAAGCCGATATGAACGCAAACTATATAATACAAAAACAATAATTAACTTAATGTTTTGACTCCCTCCATTGGTTAAAACAACTTTATTGAAGTATTTCACTGAACCACAAAAGATACGATAGTTGAATAATTTAATGTTTTTTGTTTGTTTTATTTTTATTTTCTGTAACAGTAATCTGTGTATCTGAATCCGAATTTGATGAAAATGGGGGCGGGACCTGATAAGCCTTCTTCCGTCTCCCTTCGGACAACACAAAGTATGATGTATGAATATTTGCAAGAGAAAATTGTGTATTGTGTGGAATTGTCCGAAAGAATAATAAATAAATAAATAAAATAAAATATATTCTCAAAATATCCATTACTCCGAGTCCTCCATTACAATTTGAAGTCAGCAGCAGGGTCAAGAATAAGCTCAACTAAAGCCCTACCCCCACAAAACTAACTTCCCCCTCTCTCTCTCTCTCTCTGCCTTCTGTTACAGTACAGGCTCTGTGTGTGTGTGGTGTGCGTGTGCGTGTGCTCTGTGTGTCTGTACTGTGTGTGTGTGTTTGCACTGTGTGTGTGTGTGTGCTCTGTGTGTGTGTGTTTGCACTGTGTGTGTGTCTGGGTTGTGTGTGTGTGCGCTCTGTGTGTCTGTACTGTGTGTGTGTGTGTTTGCACTGTGTGTGAGTGTGTGTCTGCGCTCTGTGTGTGAGTGTTTGTGTGTGTGTCTGAGGGACCATATGTTACTTGGATAAGGTGAACCACAAACTACTGGTGGAAAGGTCAACTGGTACTGACACCCCTCCCCCCCTTTACTGTATTTCCAAGATGTCTGTACAATCTTTAAAGGTGCAGTGTGTAGACTTTAGGGTCATTTTTCACAACAGACTTGGTAGAAAAGGAATAAATATGATATTACAATATTCATAAGTATGTTTTAATGAGTGTATAATCTCTTGTTTATTTATGACCTTAGAATGAGCCTTTTATATCTCCATAGGAGCGGGGCGCTGAGGCCGCCATGTTGCACCGCCATGTTTCTACAGTAGCACAGAACAGACAAACTTAACGGCCTTACAGGTTTTTATATATAGTGGGTGTCCTGGGGAAGACCAAGAAGAAGTACTATAGAATAAATAACTAAATACATCTTCACCTCATCACTTGATATTGTGGAAAGACTTGAGGCAGTGGTGGATGATGCCATCTTTAGTAACTATAGCTTCTTGTCCTTGAAGGCCACCGTAGCTTATGTAAAGTCTCCCCAAAGGGGAGGGGTTAGCAAGGGAGCGTTGACATCTACAATCTGACCCCAATGACCCCAACATTGCAGGCCTCTTGAGTCTTTGCAAACATTTCATAAGGCACACACACACACACGCACACACACACACACACACACACACACACACACACACACACACACACACACACACGCCCTGCGTACCAATATCTATACTTCCCTAATATTTAGTATGCCAGAAAAAGATGAATGTCTGAATACATGCACGTCAATTGTAGTATGTTGAAAATACATGAATACACCACTATAGCTCTAATAGCATTTTGCAGTATTCGTCTTTATTCTTGACACAATGAAAAAAAAACTTCCTTATCTGATTTTTTTTCTCTCCTGTCTGTGGCCCTAAAACTCTTCTGTACTTTAGTATGTAGTGTAGTAAAAAGACTAAAACTCTTCTGTACTTTAGTATGTAGTGTAGTAAAAAGACTAAAACTCTTCTGTACTTTAGTATGTAGTGTAGTAGAGACTAAAACTCTTCTGTACTTTACTATGTAGTGTAGTAAAAAGACTAAAACTCTTCTGTACTTTAGTATGTAGTGTAGTAAAAAGACTAAAACTCTTCTGTACTTTAGTATGTAGTGTAGTAAAAAGAAAGAGTATGTGATTTGGAACGCAGGGTACATGTAATTTTACAAGGCAGTACTGTTCATCACGTGAAAGTTATAAACGTTTTCACTAAAACCCCTGAGTCATCGTTCCTGCTTCTTTAACAGGTTAGGCAGGAGCTTAACTGACACACACACACACACACACACACACACTGTACCACACACACACACACACACACACACACACACACACACACACACACGACACACTGTACCCCTCCCCCCCACACAGTACGGTAGTGTGTTATACTTGCACCAATCTGTCAACTCCACTCGAAACATCATTCTAAAATTAATCATTCCGTGACTCAAAGATGAATTTCCCGACATTAAAAGGTGCACCTGCCTAATCCTAAAATGTTGCTTAACTTGATTAAGAACCAGTAGAATGGGTGAGAGAGTGGGGGGGAGAGAGAGAGGAAGAGAGAGGGGGTGAGAGGGAGAGAGAGAGGAAGAGAGAGGGGGTGAGAGGGAGAGGAAGAGAGAGGGGGTGAGAGGGAGAGAGAGAGGAGGGTGAGAGGGAGAAGGAGAGAGAGAGGGAAAGAGAGAGGGAGGGTGAGAGAGAGAGGGAGGGTGAGAGAGGGAGAGAGAGAGGGGGGAGAGGGACAGAGCGAGAGGGAGAGAGAGAGAGAGAGAGTGAGGCAGTTACATAAAACTATAACGATCTTTAAGTATGGAGGCTTCTGTAATTTGATATTTGTTCGTGAACCTTTGCTTTCTGAACACTTGAACTCTTAGTACTTTTCCAATCACGTTCCCAGGACAAAAAGTGTTGTTATGGATACTGGCGCCATCTGCTGGACAAAATGATATTACACACGTAAAGGTGCAGTGTGAAATATGTAATATGTGTAATACTATTTCTTTATATGTCCATGGTAATATGACATCATCAAGAAAGTTCTACAAAGTTCTAGAACGCAACGCTCCCTGGGTAACCCCAACCCTTTAGAATAATAACAGAAGCTACAGTGGCCTTCAAGGACAAGAACAATTCTAAATTTTAAACAATGCACCTGATGACATTCCAACTATGACACTTTCAAGATGGCGGCTCTATCTAGGCCTTGGTCCAAAATATGCAGAAATATGGACATATATGAGACCCTTTCTAAGGGAAAAAATAATAATTCAAAAAAATTTTTCAGCTATTATGCACTAAATTAAATGTACTTATGGATATCATAATTTCTTTCTTCAAAATCTGCTAGGAAATAAAACCCAAAATTATACACACTGCAGGTTTAAAAGCACAAAAACACAAAAAAGCTGCAAAAACTGAAGGTTTAAAAAAATAAATAAAAAAGGGTTTGTGTTAAATTAAAAGGTTCAGTAAGCGGAATGGTTCTTTTAGCTAACTTCCTGTCAGTTACTGCAGTTAGCAGTCCCCTCGCTCGTCCCTACGTCACCACATTAATGCACTGCGGTCTTCAAGCAGCGCGTTATCTAGCATCATCTCAGATCCATAAGTGTGTTAAAACATGATAAAAACAATCAAAACAGACATTGGGAAGGATTTTTACCTGCTCCGCCATTGTAGGCGCATAAACATTCACCCATATGTTGCTCTGGCGTGCACCGGCAGTGAGACCATGGAGTGTATACGATATCTATGAGTGAGACGAGTGTCGGTTTGTAGCGTTCTCTCTTCTGATTGGATACCACTTTCGGGATCACCGAAAAATTTTATTTGCAGATTACATGCAGAGCAGCTGACTGAGAGATCGGCTTTATGAAACGTGCACATTATGTAAGTGATCACTGTATGAACAAAGAGTGATTTAAACCTGCAGTGTATAGAATTTTGGGTTTTATTTCCTAGCAGATTTTGTAGAAAGTAATTATAATATCCATAAGTACGTTTAATTTAGTGCATAATAGTTGAATTTTTTTTTTAATTATTATTTTTTCCCTTAGAAAGGGTCTCATATATGTCCATATTTCTGCATATTTTGGACTAAGGCCTAGTGCCGCCATCTTGAAAGTGTCATAGTTGGAATGTCACCAGGTGCATTGTTTAAAATTTAGAATTGTTCTTGTCCTTGAAGGCCACTGTAGCTTCTGTTATTATTCTAAAGGGTTGGGGTTACCCAGGGAGTGTTGCATTCTAGAACTTTGTAGAACTTTCTTGATGATGTCATATTACACACTGCACCTTTAACACTCATATTAACATAAATGAATCGCTTACTTCATCTTTAAGTTGCAAAAACTAAACTTATGTCGTTTTTTTGTGAAAAACCGACGATGTAGCTTATGTCGTGGATGGAGGTTTTGGATGGATGGATGGGGGGGGGAAGAGAGAGAGAGAGAGAGAGAGAGAGAGAGAGAGAGAGAGAGAGAGAGAGAGAGAGATGGATGGATGGATGGATGGATGGATGGGGGGGAGAGAGAGAGAGAGAGATGGATGGATGGATGGATGGGGGAGAGAGAGAGAGAGAGAGAGATGGATGGATGGATGGGGGGGAGAGAGAGAGAGATGGATGGATGGATGGATGGGGGGGAGAGAGAGAGAGAGAGAGAGATGGATGGATGGATGGGGGGGAGAGAGAGAGAGAGAGAGAGAGAGAGAGATGGATGGATGGATGGATGGGGGGGAGAGAGAGAGAGAGAGAGATGGATGGATGGATGGATGGGGGGGAGAGAGAGAGAGAGAGAGAGAGATGGACGGATGGGGGGGAGAGAGAGAGAGAGAGAGAGATGGATGGATGGATGGATGGGGGGGAGAGAGAGAGAGAGAGAGAGAGAGATGGATGGATGGATGGAATGTAGCTTATGTCGTGCCCTTGCATTTGGAACTTAGAATACGTTTTATTTTTTGCGAAATTCAACGAAAAAATATGGAATTGTAATAAAACTTCAACTTCACTGAATTCAAACCAGAACAACTTTATTAGAGACAAAAACATTATAAAACACTAATTATAAAAGGAGAGAAAGACAGAAAAATCATTCACACACACACACACAGTCTCTCACACACACACAGTCTCTCACACACACACCCACACAGACTCAAACACAGAGTCTCTAACACACACACACACACACACACACACACACACACACACACACACACACACACACACACACACACACACACACACACACACACACACACACACACACACACACACACACACACACACAGTAGTGAATCAGTTCATCCATGTATCTCTCCTATGAGGCAGCAGGCATCCCATAATGTCACCAGCCGAACATGTATTCCATGGCTTTAGAAATAGCACTGTTGTCCTTCTGGGGCGTCTGTCTGTCTGCAACAACCTGAAAATATCACACACACACGTTATGGGTGAAGTATTCCTTAAGTTGAGGCATTACCTGGTATTCGCTGGTGGAGGTTTTGTATGGATGGATGGATGGATGGATGGATGGATGGGGGGGGAGAGAGAGAGAGAGAGAGAGAGAAAGAGAGAGAGAGAGATTTGATCAAAAGGGCCACCATTACCTGGTATTCACTGGTGGAGGTTTTGTATGGAGCAGTCAGAGGTCTGATGGCCGATCGAGGAGTAGAGGGAAGAACAGAGGATGAGAAGGAGGACGAGAGAGAGGGAGAGACCGCCACACTGCTGTCCATAACCGTCTGAGAGAGAGGGGGGGAGAGAGAGAGGGGGGGGAGAGAGAGAGGGGGGAGAGAGAGAGGGGGGGAAGAGAGAGGGAGGGAGGGAGAGAGAGAGAGAGAGAGAGGGAGGGGGAGGGAGAGAGAGAGAGAGAGAGGGGGGAGGGGGAGACAGAGGGACAGAGAGGGGGGGAGAAGGGGTGGGGGGAAAGAGAGGGAGGGGGGAGAGGGAGAGAGAGAGACAAAAACTTTCAAAAATATATTGTGGAAAAAAGAAATCTCGTATACGAGGGAGGGGCACTCGTGGTGAAGTGGTTACACTTTAATTTTCCTCTTCTACATACTACATCTGACCATAAAAAGAATCTAGTTAGTATGCAGTATGCTACACTTGGAACATACTTTTACTTATTTATTTCATCATAACATTGCTCCTTGATCTTGCCTCTTGCTTTTATATCCGTCGCATCCCCGTTTGTTTTCATACGGAGGCTTCGTTGATGCGACATCACTTCCGGTGCGCACTGGATTGTGGGTCAGAATCGCCCAAATAGCATGCTGTTTTCAACACTAAATATCTCAATGGGTATTTCTAACCATACTAAATCTGGCCACAAGAATCGGGACAACCTAAATCTTTTTCTAGCATACTGAATAGTAGGGAAGTATGGGGATTGGAACGCAGGGAGAGTGTATGGTACGTACCTTATCTATACAGGGTTTGACTCCCACCATGATGGCGTCTCCAAACACTTTCCCGTCTTTGGACAGAGCTTTCCTGGCCTGAAGTCTGGACTGGTACTGAAGGTGCATCCAGTTACCAGGAGAAGCCATCTGACAGGGGGATACACAGTAATAATAATGGATTAGATTCATAAAGCGCTTTTCTAGGCACTCAAAGACGCTTTACAGGGTTCCAGGTTCCATTCATTCACACACAGTCATACCGGTGGTGGAAGCGTGGCTGCCATTCAGCGCCTACGGGCCCCTCAGACCACCACCTCAAACACACAGCAGTCATATGTCATACACATTCACACCAGGTTGAAGTAATATTTGGGGCGACTGTGTCTCAGGTGGTAGAGCGGGTCTGCTGATGATCAAAGGGTTGGAGGTTCGATCCCCGCCCTGCCACTTGTGTCATAGTTGTTGTGTCCTTGGGCAAGACACTTCACCCACCTTGCCTCGTGTGAATGTCGATAGTTAGCCTGCTGCTATCGGTGTATGAATGTGTGTGTGAATGGTAACGTGGGAAAGGAAAACAGGTCTCCCTTGATAAAGAGTCTCCGGCCTCAATGGGATTTACCTGTAGAAATAAAGGGAAAAAAAAAAAAAAAAAAAAAAAAAGTAACTTGTTAACTTTCTCACCGTGTGTTTGAGGATGTTTCCGTACTGAGCGAACTGCAGCAAGATGTAGGAGGCAGATGCTGGAGGAAAACTAGACACACACACACACACACACACACACACACACACACACACACACACACACACACACACACACACACACACACACACACACACACACACACACACACACACACACACACACACAGAGTTTAACATCATATAAGGCCGTACACAGCATATTATTCAAATTATAAAACAGGTGGCTTAAATCAAGCGATCTGATTGGTTCCTAACTGTTGTATACATAACAGTTAGCAGAGTTCCATATCACTTCGCGACTGAGGAAGTAACGCCAGTAGTTTGTAAACAAATGGATATGCAAAACGGAGGCTCACTCTTTGGCTTAGCGTCGGGCAGAACAACGCCCCTTAAAGCTGGGGTGGAGAATTTGGGGAGAAAATAGCAGTTGGGATAGAGATTTGAACAGTTGACAGTCCCAACAGCCAATGAGAACAGAGAATCAGATTTTTTTTTTTTTTAAAGAATCGGAGCCTCGCTCTGATTGGTCAAAGTGTCCGGCTCATGTTAATTTTGACCAATCAGAAATCACATACCCCAGCTTTAACTGTGGTATACTGAGCACATTCCACAGCCTGAAGTGAGCTATTGCTTAAGTGGAGAGAGAGATAGAGAGAGATAGAGAGAGATGGATAGATGGATGGATAGATGGATAGATGGATAGATGGATAGAGAGAGAGAGATAGATGGATGGATGGATAGATGGATAGATAGATGGATAGATGGATAGATGGATAGAGAGAGAGAGATAGATGGATGGATAGATGGATAGATGGATGGATGGATGGATGGATGGATGGATGGATGGATGGATGGATGGATGGATGGATGGATGGATGGATGGATGGATGGATGGATGGATGGATGGATGGATGGATGGATGGATAGATGGATAGATGGATAGATGGATAGATGGATAGATGGATAGATGGATAGATGGATGGATGGATGGATGGATGGATAGATGGATAGATAGATAATAATCTTTATTAAGGACTCAGATGGTCCACTCACATCCAACATACACACACACATAGAACACATTAAAATACATTACTCAATAAAATAGAGACAGATAGACAGATAGACAGATAGACAGATAGACAGATAGACAGATAGATAGATAGATAGATAGATAGATAGATAGATAGATAGATAGATAGATAGATAGATAGATAGATAGATAGATAGATAGATAGATAGACAGATAGACAGATAGATAGATAGATAGATAGATAAAGTGTAAATATGTAAATACCCAAACACAGTGACCCAGGTTAGGTCCAGCAGGTCGTCAGACGACAGAGATTCTCCCTGACTGTAGAACGGATCCACCTGGGCCGGAGACAGACAGGACTGATGCAGGCCTGCAGACAGACAGACAGACAGACAGGGAGGGAGACAGACAGACAGGGAGACAGACAGACAGACAGGGAGACAGAGAGAGAGGGAGGGAGACAGACAGGGAGGGAGGGAGGGAGACAGACAGACAGGCAGAGAGGGAGACAGACAGGCAGAGAGGGAGGGAGACAGACGGAGAGGGAGGGAGACAGACAGAGAGGGAGACAGACAGACAGACAGACAGACAGAGAGGGAGACAGGGAGAGAGAGAGGGAGAGAGACAGACAGACAGACAGACAGACAGACAGACAGACAGAGAGGGAGGGAGACAGACAGACAGACAGACAGACAGACAGACAGACAGGCAGGCAGAGAGGGAGACAGGGAGAGAGAGAGGGAGAGAGACAGACAGACAGAGACAGGCAGAGAGGGAGACAGAGAGAGAGACAGACAGAGAGAGAGGGAGACAGACAGACAGACAGACAGACAGACAGACAGACAGACAGACAGACAGACAGACAGACAGACAGACAGACAGACAGACAGGCAGAGAGGGAGAGAGACAGAGGGAGACAGACAGACAGACAGACAGACAGGCAGGCAGACAGACAGGGAGGGAGGGAGACAGACAGGGAGAGAGAGAGGGAGAGAGACAGACAGACAGACAGACAGACAGACAGACAGACAGACAGAGAGGGAGACAGACAGACAGAGACAGACAGAGAGGGAGACAGAGGGAGAGAGACAGACAGAGAGGGAGACAGACAGGCAGAGAGGGAGACAGACAGACAGACAGAGAGGGAGGGAGACAGAGGGAGAGAGACAGACAGACAGAGACAGGCAGAGAGGGAGACAGAGGGAGAGAGACAGACAGACAGACAGACAGGCAGAGAGGGAGACAGAGGGAGAGAGACAGACAGAGAGGGAGACAGACAGACAGACAGACAGACAGACAGACAGACAGACAGACAGACAGACAGAGAGGGAGACAGACAGACAGACAGACAGACAGACAGACAGACAGACAGACAGACAGACAGACAGACAGACAGACAGACAGACAGACACTTCTTAGCACAGTGGACTGGAGATGATCCTGAAATCCTTTTTTGAATGTGGAATCATTTCACCTCTTTTATTTTGAAATTAAAACAATGTAAAATCAGACAGAGGCATGCAATGGTACGCCTCTGTCTGAAGAGGGCAGCACTGTGCACCAAACTAACCATCTCCAACACAAGCTTTTAAAACTTAATAATTTGTGTCAGCTTCTGTCATTCGTGTTCAGCACTAATTAACAGCATGAAAAACTAAAATGTAGGGTTAGGATTAACAGGACAGCTGGGCCAAGGGAAGACTGAGGGAAGACTGAGGGAAGAAAAACCTCATTCATTATATTATAATAGTGGTTTTATAATGATAGAACGCTGGTTCCGTATGGGTGAAGTATTCCTTGATTTTTTAAAGTAGTGCTAGTGAAGTACAGCTCTGGAAAAAATTGAGAGACCACTCCAAATGTTCAGCGTCTCTCGTTTTACTATTTAGAGGCATATGTTTGAGTAGAATGAACATTTTGGTTTTATAATATAAACTACTGACAA
>NC_137216.1:30573725-30578725 GCF_949987685.1 Ammodytes marinus | reverse complement strand
CGCAGCTAATGACGACACAACCGGGTGAAGGCAGAAATGCTTAAAAAATAAAGGCGCAAAGGTGTTAGTCTGCGATTCTGGAGAACGCTTGATGTGAAAAAATTACTTTTTGTCAAAATCAGTGAATATCTCCTCTTGATCTGCTACATGTCTGTACTGTGTGCCTGTGTTTTAAAGGTGCAGTGTGTAATATGACCTCATCAAGAAAGTTCTACAAAGTTCTAGAATGCAACGCTCCCTGGGTAACCCCAACCCTTTCGAATAATAACAGAAGCTACAGTGGCCTTCAAGGACAAGAACAATTCTACATTTTAAACAATGCACCTGATGACATTCCAACTATGACACTTTCAACATGGCGGCACTAGGCCTTGGTCCAAGATATGCAGAAATATGGACATATATGAGACCCTTTCTAAGGGAAAAAAAAATAATTCAAAAAAATGTGTTCAGCTATTATGCACTAAATTAAATGTACTTATGGATATAATTACTTTCTACAAAATCTGCTAGGAAATAAAAACCAAAATTCTACACACTGCAGGTTTAATACTATAAGTATAGTAGCCGATATGTATAGTATATATTAGTATATTAGTTAATATGTAGCCTGTGCTCTGTCAACTGATGTAACAAAGGGGGACCACAGCTAGAAACATGCCCATTTACAGAGCCTAGGCTATGAATAATACACATTGGATTTTTTTCAGTGCGGACACAGTAGACATTGTTTGTCTGTCTGTCTGTCTGTCTGTCTGTCTGTCTGTCTGTCTGTCTGTCTATCTATAAAAAAGGGTATCTTTTGACCCCAATAAAAAAAATATATAAAGAAATAATCACTTTCATATCTTTTAACCAATTTAAACAAACTATCTTAAATCTGCCAAACTCTACCTGTAACTGTTTTAATTAGGCTATATTGTACTTTCACCCATTTCATTTTAATTGCTGCCACTCTTCACCACTGTGTAAATGTTTCAATAGTTTTTTCTCTTCACCTGTTGTTGTGTAGGCTATTTGATGTTTTTGCATTGAATATTGTTTACGTATTGTTGTTTTTCCTTTGAATTTGCTTTGAACTCGACATCATTGTAAATGAGGGTCACACCCCTCAATTGGTCTCTCGAGGATAAATAAAAGTTAAATGAAAATGAAAAAGACTTTATTGTGAAATCCTCCTAGCGGCAGTGCATCGCGTGTGTGTGTCGGGCTGTTGATCCCGGTCCTAGGCGGACTCTTATGCGGATCTTCATCTCCAGACTTTGGGAACTTCAGACACGTACCAGGTAAAGAGAAAAGGCTTTTTACTAAACCCTCACACACACACTTTACTACGGGCCCGATGCACAGTTAAACAGCACACCACTGTAATGCTACTGGTAAGCTAGCAGGCTCATTAGTAACATTATGTTCTAGTTATTTCTGTATGGGGAGTAGGGGACACACACACACACACACACACACACACACACACACACACACACACACACACACACACACACACACACACACACACACACACACACACACACACACACACACACACACACACACACACACACACACACACAGACACAGCTAGCTCAGTTAGCTTCATTTTTAGCTTATTATAGTATAGCTTCTCAGTTTGGGTCAATGAGATACATTTAGATAGATTTAATTTAACCTTTGTCTATACTCGAGAGACCAATTGAGGTGTGTGTGTGTGTGTGTGTGTGTGTGTGTGTGTGTGTGTGTGTGTGTGTGTGTGTGTGTGTGTGTCTGTGTGTGTGTGTGTGTGTGTGTGTGTGTGTGTGTGTGTGTGTGTGTGTGTGTGTGTGTGTGTGTGTGTGTGTGTGTGTGTGTGTGTGTGTGTGTGTCTCTGTGTGTGTGTGTGTCTGTGTGTCTGTCTGTCTGTCTGTGTCTGTCTGTGTGTGTGTGTGTGTGTGTGTGTGTGTGTGTCTGTCTGTCTGTCTGTCTGTCTGTCTGTCTGTCTGTCTGTCTGTCTGTCTGTCTGTCTGTCTGTCTGTCTGTGTGTGTGTGTGTGTGTGTGTGTGTGTGTGTGTGTGTGTGTGTGTGTGTTTGTGTGTGTGCGCGCGTGTGTGCGTGTGTGACCCTGCTTTGCATTGATGACGAGCCAAACAAATTCAAAGCAAAAACAACACAATATAGGCTACATGAATGCAAATACATCAAATACACAAGAAGCTGATAAAGGGGAAAAAAATATTCATATCTGGTAAATAAACAGGTATTATTATGTTGTTATAACCGTGGTATTCACTGTACAATGTGTATTCATTCATTTAAATGCATTTCGGTGTTTGAGTGTATATATAAAATGTGTATTGTGAAGCGCCTTGTGACCCTGGTCTGTGAAGGGCGCTATATAAATAAAGCTTACTTACTTACTTACTTACATTGGCTATTTCTAATGGTTACAACCTGGTATCAGTTGCTATACTCATTGAATAATATAGGCTACATATAAATATATACATTTGTGACAGAGAAGTGAAACATTTTCTAAGGTATATTCTCATAACTGAATAAACAAACTTTCCTCACAGGGAAAATGTAGATCCCTGGAACACTGTTTGAAGTTAGAAAGCTTCCTGAAAAGTTACGGTTTCACTGTTGTTGTTGTTTACAGCAGCAGGGCCCACAGTTTGGTTTACAAACATATTCTAGTCTTAACGTTTGGTTCCAGGTTCCTCAGAATAATTTAGTTTTGATTTATGATGATAGAATTATTCAATATAGAAGAATTACATGTAGAGAAAATATGTTTGGTGAAATAAGAGTGAGCAAAGATGGCAAATTGGGTAAAAATTAATCGAAAAGTCTTGAAAAAATTATTTGATTAAAAATGTACAGGTGTGTGTGTGTGTTTGTGTGAGAGAGAGAGAGAGAGAGAGAGAGAGAGAGAGATCATTGTGTGAGAGTGTGTGTGTGTGAGTGTGTGTGTTTGTGTTTGTGTGTGAGTGTGTTTGAGAGAGTGTGTGTTTGTGTGTGTGTGTGTGAGAGAGAGAGAGTGTGTGTGTGTGTGAGAGAGAGAGAGTGTGTGTGTATTTGTTTTTTAGACACAACAACTTGTGTGGAATGCGTCCTCGTCCTCCCATTCCTTTTGTTTGGAATTTTATTAATTTGAAGTTCGTATTTTTCAAATGTATTTTTGACACAGGGTCAACTGTACGGCGACCGTGGCTCAGGTGGTAGAGCGGGTCGGCCGATGATCCAAGGGTTGGCGGTTCGATCCCCGCCCTGCCACCTGTGTCATGCTTGTTGTGTCCTTGGGCAAGACACTTCACCCGCCTTGCCTCGTGTGAATGTGTATGACTGCTGTATGTTTGAGGTGGTGGTCGGAGGGGCCGTAGGCGCGGAATGGCAGCCACGCTTCCGTCAGTCTGCCCCAGGGCAGCTGTGGCTACTATGGTAGTTTATCACCACCGGTATGACTGTGTGTGAACGAATGGAACCTGGAACCCTGTAAAGAGCTTTGAGTCCTTAGGGAATAAAGCGCTATATAAATCCAATCAATTATTATTATTATTATTACAATGAAATTCACTGGACAACATTCTTTAGTATTGAATAATTCATCATGACTAAAAACTAAATTATTTTGAGGAACCTGGAAATCAAATCAAATCAAATCAGTTTTATTTGTATCGCCCAATATCACAAATAGACATTTGCCTCAGTGGGCTTTACATTCCATACAGTATGACACCCTCTACCCTTATCTATCTATCTATCTATCTATCTATCTATCTATCTATCTATCTATCTATCTATCTATCTATCTATCTATCTATCTATCTATCTATCTATCTATCTATCTATCTATCTATCTATCTATCTATCTATCTATCTATCTATCTATCTATCTATCTATCTATCTATCTATCTATCTATCTATCTATCCATCTATCCAAATCTCAGGGACAGTTGACAAAGTAAGGAACCAATTGTATAAGACTAGAATATGTTTGTAAACCAAACTGTGGGCCCTGCTGCTGTAAACAACAACAGTGAAACAGTAACTTTTCAGGAAGCTTTCTAACTTCAAACAGTGTTCCAGGGATCTACATTTTCCTGTGAGGAAAGTTTGTTTATTCAGTTATGAGAATATATCTTAGAAAATGTTTCACTTCTCTGACACACCCAAAGTTACACACTGCGCCTTTAAATATTAAAATGCAGGCTATTGTAGTGGTGACCTCCCAGCCAGAATTTACAGCCCAGTGGGGTAAAGGTGTGTGTGTGTGTGTGTGTGTGTGTGTGTGTGTGTGTGTGTGTGTGTGTGTGTGTGTGTGTGTGTGTGTGTGTGTGTGTGTGTGTGTGTGTGTGTGTGTGTGTGTGTGTGTGTGTGTGTGTGTGTGTGTGTGTGTGTGTGTGTGTGTGTGTGTGTGTGTGTGTGTGTGTTGCTCTGAGCCAATCCCATCCAGCCACATGTTACAGGCGGGACATTCAGACCAAGAGGGCAACACACACACACACACACACACACACACACACACACACACACACACACACACACACACACACACACACACACACACACACACACACACACACACACACACACACACACACACACACGCTGAACACACTGTTATAAACGCCTGTGTTTGCTTATCCTGCTATTAAACATGATTACACCTGGAAGCTTCCCATATGCCAAACACTGTCTCTGAAGGGTGTTAGTAAAACTAGTGGTGGCTGCTATTACATCTACGGTGCACCACCATCTCTACCATTGTGTCCTTGAGCAAGACACTTAACCCCAAACTGCTCCAGGGGCGCTGTACTATGGCTGACCCTGCGCTCTGACCCCCTCTGGAGTCTGTCTGTCTGTCTGTCTGTCTGTCTGTCTGTCTGTCTGTCTGTCTGTCTGTCTATCTATCTATCTATCTATCTATCTATCTATCTATCTATCTATCTATCTATCTATCTATCTATCTATCTATCTATCTATCTATCTATCTATCTATCTATCTATCTATCTATCTATCTAT
>NC_137216.1:30546225-30551225 GCF_949987685.1 Ammodytes marinus | reverse complement strand
AAGAGGGTTAAGGTAGTGCTGGAAAATATTGATGGCAAAACAAAATATTGACACTTTGGGCCCGATTTGGACATTTTTTCTTAGGGGTGTACTCACTTTTGTTGCCAACAGTTTAGACATTAATGGCTGTGTGTCGAGTTATTTTGAGGGGACAGTAAATTTACACTGTTATACAAGCTGTACACTGACTACTTGACATTGTATCAAAGTGTCATTTATTCAGTGTTGTCGCATGGAAAGATATAATGAAATATTTGAAGAAATTTGAGGGGTGTACTCACTTTTGTGAGATACTGTAGATAGATAGATAGAGACCTGTGTTATGAACTGTGCTTACTGTTTTAGATAGATAGATAGATAGATAGATAGATAGATAGATAGATAGATAGATAGATAGATAGATAGATAGAGACCTGTGTTATGAACTGTGCTTACTGTTTAAGTGATTGCTGTATGAATATAGAATGATATAACATGTACAGCCTTGGACAAAAATTAAAAGAGACCACTCCAAATGTTCAGTGTCTCTGGTTTTACTATTTATAGGCATATGTTTGAGTAGAATGAACTTTTTGGTTTTATTATATAAACTACTGACAACATTTCTACCAAATTCCAATACATTTTTTTGTCATTAAAGAGCATTTCCAATAAGTAATGTAGAGATGAAGATTTAAGAAAAATCCAGACTGGTCTCTTAATGTTTTCCGGGGCTGTACTATATGATCTTAAATAAGACTGTTTCAGAAATATTTAAAAGTTCCTCGTAGCTACTTTAAAATGATTTTCCTTGAACAGATTCTTAAGGGTGAGATTCGGGCGGGGAAAGTGGACTGTCAAGCTCACCATCAGATCTGCCAGTCGGCTGGAATCAATGCGTATCCAACCGTTAGATTCTACCCAAACCTGGGGAAGAAAAGGGTGAGCACACACACTCACACACACACAAACACACACACAGATTCACGTACACCAGACACACAAATGCATGTACAAACACACACACACACACACACACACAAACACACAGATGCACACACACACACACACACACACACACACACACACACACAAATGCATGTACAAACACACACACACACACACACACACAAACACACAGATGCACGCACAGATGCACGCACACCAGACACAGAGAAACACACGCAGGCACGCACTCACTCGCTCGTTCACTCACTCACTCACTCACTCACTCACTCACTCACTCACTCACTCACTCACTCACTCACTCACTCACTCACTCACTCACTCACACACTCACTCACACACTCACTCACTCACTCACTCACTCACTCACTCACTCACTCACTCACTCACTCACTCACTCACTCACTCACTCACTCACTCACCCACCCACCCACTCACTCACTCACTCACTCACTCACTCACTCACTCACTCACTCACCCACCCACCCACTCACTCACTCACTCACTCACTCACTCACTCACTCACTCACTCACTCACTCACTCACTCACTCACTCACTCACTCACTCAAAATAATAATATAATAAATACATCGAAGTACAAAGAAAATTTTTAAAAATCAATGAAAAATATCAAAGAAATATAGAATATTTTTTAATTTTAATGTGTGTGTGTGTCCTTGCATTTGTGTGTGTGTGTGTGTGTGTGTGTGTGCATGCATCTGTGTGTGTGTGTGTGTGTGTGTCCTTGCATTTGTGTGTGTGTGTGTGTGTGTGTGTGTGCATGCATCTGTGTGTGTGTGCGCGTGTGTGTGTGTGCATGCATCTGTGTGTGTGTGTGTGTGTGTGTGTGTGTGTGTGTGTGTGTGTGTGTGTGTGTGTGCGCAGCATGAACAGAGCGGTGAACACATCAACAGTCGAGACGCCGGCGTGATCGCAGACACCGTCAGACAGAGACTACACAGGCTGCTGCCACGGTTACACAACAAATTAAAGGTACAGTAACTCACTCCCTGTTAACTTTAAAAATAACAATTTTTTTTTTTTTTTTTAAGATATTTTTTTGGCATTTTTATGCTTTATTGATAGTGTAGAGACAGAGTTGAAATGGGGCAGAGAGGGGAGTGACATGCAGAGAACGACCGCGGGCTGGAATCGAACCCGGGTCTGCTGCTGGCCGAGGCCCATGGGGGGGGACGCCCTACCAACTGAACTAAGGGCGCCCCCTAGAAAACTTTTTTAATTTAAGATTTTATTGTACATTTTACCCACTCTTTACCACTAGAATTTTCGTAGCATTTGTGCTAATTTTTAAATTTTATTTGCAAAGTAATAGCTATTAGTATTATTATTTCTATAATTGTAAATCAACACAATTTTCTTTTTGAGGAACCTGGAACCAAACGTGAGACTAGAATATGTTTGTAAACCAAACTGTGGGCCCTGCTGCTGTAAACAACAACAACAGTGAAACAGTAACTTTTCAGGAAGCTTTCTAACGTCAAACAGTGTTCCAGGGATCTACATTTTCCCTGTGAGGAAAGTTTGTCTATTCAGTTATTATGAGAATATATCTTAGAAAATGTTTCACTCCTCTGACACACACAAAAGTTACACACTGCGCCTTTAAGTTAGGAAAATTACTTGAGAGCCAGTGGAAATAAATATCGTTCAAATGTACACTTTATATGTAAAATGAAATAAAAAATAACAATTATTCCGACATGCTCCATTCATATATTTATTTCTCTTTAGGACGAACTCTGATGAAGATGAATTTTGGCGGGAAAAAAACTACCAGCAATCTGATTGGACGAGGAAAGAGACAGATGTGAATTTGATTGGTCGACAGCACATTCAGCGATCAATCAATTTATCAATCAGAGAACACTCCTTGATAACACTACAGCTGTAACACACACACACACACACACGCACGCACACACGCACACGCACACACACAGTCACAATCATAAACACACACTCTCTCGCTCTGTCTCTGTCTCTCTCTCTGTCTCTCCCACACACACACTCTCTCTCTCTCTCTCTCTCTCTCACACACACACACACACTCTCTCACACTCACACACACACACACACACACACACACACACACACACACACACACACACACACACACACACACACACACACAGACAGACTGTTACCTGCTGTGTTGAATGTACTGACATTTATTTTTTTGGCCTTTTTATTTTTATTTTTATTTGGTCGCCATTGTTCGTATTTACTCTATGAAGTAAAACTGTGGGACACTGAACACACACACACACACACACACACACACACACACACACACACACACACACACACACACACACACACACACACACACACACACACACACACACACATAAACACACACACATAAACACACACACTCAAACACAGCCAAATGTAGACCTATAGTGTTGTATTTTATTGATTATGTAAAAAAAACTGTTGGGACTTTCGGAATAAAATTATGTGTTTTAATGCTCATGTCATTTTTTGCACACACACACACACACACACACACACACACACACGCACACACACACACACACACACACACACATAAAAACACGCACACACACACACACACACACACATAAAAACACACACACACACACACACACACACACACACACACACACACACACACACACACACTTTTTACACACATATGTAAGGAATTTTTCAACTACAGGGTCGGTGGTTCGATCCCCCGTCTCCCCGCCACATGTCCAAGTGTCCCTGGGCAAAGAGACACTGAACCCTAAATGTCTCCTGATAGTTAGCTTGCACCCTGCGTGGTAGCTGCTGCTGCTGCTATCGGTGTATGAATGTGTGTGTGAATGGTAACGTGGGAATGGGAACAGGTCTCCCTTGATAAAGAGTCTCCGGTCTCGATGGGATTTACCTTTAAAAAACACACACATAAACACACACACACACACACACACAAACAAACACACATGTACACACACACAAACACAGACAGTGTTGGGAACAGGTCTCCCTTGAAAAAGAGTCTCCGGTCTCAATGGGATTTACCTGTAGAAAAAAAGGTTGAAAAACAAACAGAAAAGGGCATTGTAACAGGACTGATACTAATGAAAAATAATCTTTATTTGCCACAACTTCCAAATCTGACCAGAAGATGGCACTGTTGTTCAGTCATTTCTCTGGGAAAGAGTTTAACAGGGATACTGACCCTATATTCCAAATCTCATACTCTTTCTTTTTTCTATTCTACATACTACATCTGACCATAAAAATAATCTAGTTAGGATGCAGTATGCTACACTTGGGACATACTTTTAATTATTTATTTCATCCTAACATTGCTCCTTGATCTTACCTCTTGCTTTTATATCCGTCTCATCCCCGTTTGTTTTCATATGGAGGCTTCGTCGATGTGACGTCACTTCTGGTGCGCACTGGATTGTGGGTCAGAATCGCCCCAAATAGCATGCTGTTTTCAACACTAAAAATCTCGGCCGGATCTAATAGACATCCAGGTATTTTTTAAGCATACTAAATCTGGCCACAAAGATTGGGACATCCTAAATCTTTTTTTATACCACACAGCCGATACAGAAAACGAGTAAGTCGAATTTTAGCACACAAGTACATACTTAATATGGTCAGTTTGCAGTGTACTAAAAAGGTCAGGTCCAGGCCATCCTTCAATTTAATTCAGTGTATTTAAGAAGGAGACACATGATCATATTAAATCAAATCAGTTTTATTTGTATAGCCCAAAATCACAAATAGACATTTGCCTCAGTGGGCTTTACATTCCATACAGTATGACACCCTCTGCATCTATCTATCTATCTATCTGTCTATCTGTCTGTCTGTCTGTCTGTCTGTCTGTCTGTCTGTCCGTCCGTCCGTCCGTCCATCCGTCTATCTATCTATCTATCTATCTATCTATCTATCTATCTATCTATCTATCTATCTATCTATCTATCTATCTATCTATCTATCTATCTATCTATCTATCTATCTATCTATCTATCTATCTATCTATCTATCTATCTATCTATCTATC
>NC_137216.1:30518725-30523725 GCF_949987685.1 Ammodytes marinus | reverse complement strand
TTATCTGCTCTCTCTCTCTCTTTCTCTCTCTCTCTGGTGGTTATCTGCTCTCTCTCTCTCTTTCTCTCTCTCTCTCTCTCTCTCTGGTGGTTATCTGCTCTCTCTCTCTCTCTCTCCCTCTCTCTCTCTCTCTCAGTGAGGTGCACCGCTGAAATCAGAGCTACGCTGTCACACAAATCACACACAATGAAAAAGTTAAAACCATGACGTTTGGCCACGACTTGTGATGATTTGGATTTTGAGCCACTCACAAGAAGGAGTCACACAATACCATGCCATGCCAAAACTAACTCTCTCTCTCTCTCTCTCTCTCTCTCTCTCTCTCCCCTCTCTCTCGCTCCCTCTCTCTCCCTCCCTCTCTCTCCCTCTCTCTCCCTCTCCCTCTCCCTCTCCCCTCTCTCTCTCTCTCTCTCCCTCTCACTCTCTCTCTCCCTCCCTCTCTCTCTCTCTCTCCCTCACTCTCTCTCCCTCTCTCTCCCTCTCTCTCCCTCTCCCTCTCCCTCTCCCTCTCCCTCCCCCTCTCCCTCTCCCTCTCTCTCTCTTAATTTTTTTCCGGAGCTGTATTTCTGCAACATGTCCCACAGTAGTATGCAACGTGTAGCCATGCTGTTCCAAGTTCTTAATGTTATTTCATGCGGGATGGGCAAGTACATTTGAGTTGCGTTCCGAATCGCATACTCTCTACTATATAGTATGTAGAAAAAAGATTTAGGATGTCCCGATTCTTGTGACCAGATTTAGGATGGTTAGAAGTACCCGGATGTCCTACTTCATGCAGCCAAGATTGTTAGTGTTGAAAACTGCATCCTATTTGGGCGATTCTGACCCACAATCCAGTGCGCACGTGAAGTGACGTCACATCGACGAAGCCTCCATATGAAAACAAACGGGGATGCGACGGATATAAAAGCAAGAGGCAGCAAGATCAAGGCGCAATGTTATGATGAAATAAGAGAGTAAAAGTATGTCCCAATAGTATGCCTACTGCATCCTAACTAGATTATTTTTATCATCGGATGTAGTATGTAGAATAGAAAAAAGAAAGAGTATGCGATTCGGAACGCAACCACGGTTTCCACACACACAGGAAGATGCTTCAACATTTGTTCTTCCTCCCATTGGTGCAAACACAGTGATGGCTATTTGTCATTATTTTCTAACCTGTCATGATGTATGAAATTAAACAAACGAGTCAACGTGACAATGACCTCTCTCTCTCTCTCTCTCTCCCTGCCTCTCTCTCTCTCTCCCTGCCTCTCTCTCTCTCTCTCTCTCTCTCTCTCCCTCTCTCTCTCTCTCTCTCTCTCTCTCCCTGCCTCTCTCTCTCTCTCCCTGCCTCTCTCTCTCTCTCTCTCTCTCCCTCTCTCTCTCTCTCTCTCTCTCTCTCTCTCTACAGATCCATATTATCAGGACCCTGCCAGGTGTAACCCAGGTGAGGCTTACCTTAGACCATCCCTCTAAACACTTTCCTTTTAGCTCGTCTGTTGTGTTATCTGGTTGATTAGATATTAGGTTGAACGGGCTGTACACTTCTTTATTACAACTATGTATTTCTTACTAAAACTTTTGATCTTTTCTGTGTCTGATCTTCCGCCAGAATCCAGTCCAGACTTTCCGATGGATTCCAACAACCTCCACTGCAGAGGACCAAATGGAGGTAAGTTATCTGTTATCCTGTCCCTAGGGTTAGAGGGTGATGGGGTTAGGGGGGTGGTAGGATGGCATAAAGGCAAAGGTGGCCGACCAGTAACCATGAGGTCTCTGGTTCCTCCTCCCAGTAACCATGAGGTCTCTGGTTCCTCACAGTAACCATGAGGTCTCTGGTTCCTCCTCCCAGTAACCATGAGGTCTCTGGTTCCTCCTACCAGTAACCATGAGGTCTCTGGTTCCTCCTCCCAGTAACCATGAAGTCTCTGGTTCCTCCTCCCAGTAACCATGAAGTCTCTGGTTCCTCACAGTAACCATGAGGTCTCTGGTTCCTCCTCCCAGTAACCATGAGGTCTCTGGTTCCTCCTCCCAGTAACCATGAGGTCTCTGGTTCCTCCTCCCAGTAACCATGAAGTCTCTGGTTCCTCACAGTAACCATGAGGTCTCTGGTTCCTCCTCCCAGTAACCATGAGGTCTCTGGTTCCTCCTCCCAGTAACCATGAGGTCTCTGGTTCCTCACAGTAACCATGAGGTCTCTGGTTCCTCCTCCCAGTAACCATGAGGTCTCTGGTTCCTCCTCCCAGTAACCATGAGGTCTCTGGTTCCTCCCAGTAACCATGAGGTTGCTGGTTCCTCCCAGTAACCATGAGGTCTCTGGTTCCTCCCAGTAACCATGAGGTCTCTGGTTCCTCCTCCCAGTAACCATGAGGTCTCTAGTTCCTCCCAGTAACCATGAGGTCTCTGGTTCCTCCTCCCACTAACCATGAGGTCTCTAGTTCCTCCCAGTAACCATGAGGTCTCTGGTTCCTCCTCCCAGTAACCACGAGGTCTCTGGTTCCTCCCATTAACCATGAGGTCGCTGGTTCCTCCCAGTAACAATGAGGTCTCTGGTTCCTCCTCCCAGTAACCATGAGGTCTCTGGTTCCTCCTCCCAGTAACCATGAGGTCTCTGTTTCCTCCTCCCAGTAACCATGAGGTCTCTGGTTCCTCCCAGTAACCATGAGGTCTCTGGTTCATCCCAGTAACCATGAGGTCTCTGGTTCCTCCTACCAGTAACCATGAGGTCTCTGGTTCCTCCTCCCAGTAACCATGAGGTCTCTGGTTCCTCCTCCCAGTAACCATGAGGTCTCTGGTTCCTCCTCCCAGTAACCATGAGGTCTCTGGTTGGATCCCCGGCACCGGACAGGAGGGTGTTAGTAGTACAACTAGTGGTGGCTGCTATTACATCTACGTTGCCCACCATCTCTACCATTGTGTCCTTGAGCAAGACACTTAACCCCAAACTGCTCCAGGGGCGCTGTACTATGGCTGACCCTGCGCTCTGACCCCCTCTGGAGTGTGGGAACTGGAGAGGGGAGATGAGACGGACACATTTCAATGTAACGATTGACTAATAAAGTAACTTAACTAACTTAAGGGTTAGAGGGTTACGGTGAGGGGGTTAGGGGATATTCTGGTTTCCCTTTTTTAGGACTAAAGGTTAAATGATTAATTAATTAATTTAGTAGTAAATACATCTGTGGAAATGCAGAGAGTTGGATGAAAAGATAATTCCCATTTTGTTTGTGTGTGTGCAGATCGCTGTAGATGTAAGACGGTCAAGATGGGTTTGAAGACCTACCTGAAGAACAACTACAACTACGGTGAGTCATCTGGGACAAAATACAATCTCAACAAATTCAGTAGGACATAGGCTGTGTTCAGAAAGCCATACTAATGTCCTCCCTCCTACATACTCAACATCTATACACTACATACTGTCTACTTAAAGATTGATTGAGTATGCGAGGTGCCTCGAAACATTCACACTGAACTATACTCAAGCAATAAAGAATTTCTTCTTCTTCTTATAAGATTCAGGCCGTTTAGGTTGCTAGCTACAGTGGCCTCCTTAGTTTTCATGCCAGTTTACAGAGTCTAGGCTGTGTATTAACAATTAGAAGATATTCACCGATTTTGACAAAAAGTAATTTTGGCAACAAGCATTCTCCAGAATCACTGACTCTACCTTTAACTGTGCTTTGCGATGAAGTTTCTTAAAAAATATTTTTACTATCACGAAACCCTTCAAAAATATTCCTTTCGGGCGCTCTGGTGGCGTAGTGGATAGAGTGTGTACCATATTGGCTCTGGCCTTTGTTGCTGTGGTCGCGGGTTCAAATCCGACCCGTGGACCTTTACTGCAGGTCATCCCCCCCTCCCTCTCTCTCTCTCTCTCTCTCTCTCTCTCTCTCTCTCTCTCTCTGTCTCCCCATTTCAACTCTGTACTGTCTGATAAAGCTTGAAAATGCCAAAAAATAATATTTAAGAAAAAAAAAATATATATATTCCTTTTCTCCCTGACCTCAGAAAGACACATTTCTTCACAGAGGCCGTTGAGTTAAGTTGGATTAAATACAGACACGCGATCGCTCAAAACACAGACAGGGCTTTACAGATGATTACGGCGGGCGGGCATGAGTTGGCAAATCCAGCTGAGATTTCCACTTGAGAGTTCTTTGAGCTCTTTAATTCCTTTTGGCTCCAGAATATATTTTCGGGGAAGATTTGATATTTTCCAGCCATCCTTCAAAAACAAGCGTCTCACGTTAAAAATATTCCCGGTATAATTAAACCAGATGAAGTTTAGTGGAGCGTGGTGGCATGCCCAGTGTGTCTTCATAATCTGACACGCTCACAAAGCAAATTATTATTATGATTTAACGGTTGGAAATGAATTGCTGCACCGTCTAGTTGTGTTGGATTTTCTTTCATCTCTGCAGCTTGGTCATTATAGGAGCATTTTTCACAAGTTTAAAAAGTTAATGTTGTCGAAAAGGCATTTTTCAGGGACTTACTGTAAGAATGGGTTCAGAACTGTTAGCTTTTCTGTAGCAATGGAAGCAAATTAAGCCTTGATAGATAGATAGATAGATAGATAGATAGATAGATAGATAGATAGATAGATAGATAGATAGATAGATAGATAGATAGATAGATAGATAGATAGATAGATAGATAGATAGATAGATAGATAGATAGATGGATTGGATTGGATGGATGGATGGATGGATGGATGGATGGATGGATGGATGGAGGGAGGGAGGGATAGACGGACGGACAGATAGACAGACAGACAGACAGACAGACAGACAGACACACACACACACACACACACACACACACACACACACACAGATAGAGTCTCCGATATTTCCATCGTATGCTGATGACTGTCTCTTCTACAGTGATCAGGGCGCGTGTTCGTGAGGTGAGGAACCGAGGTCTGGAGCCCACAGCCGTGGTGGAGGTGAAGGAAGTCCTGAAGTCTTCTCTGGTGAACATCCCCCGGGACACCCAGACCCTGTTCTACT
>NC_137216.1:30488725-30496225 GCF_949987685.1 Ammodytes marinus | reverse complement strand
GACACAGACAGACAGACAGACAGACAGACAGACACACTCCAGAGGGGGTCAAAGCGCAGGGTCAGCCATAGTACAGACAGACAGACAGACAGACAGACAGACAGACAGACAGACAGACAGACAGACAGACAGACAGACAGACAGACAGACTCCAGAGGGGGTCAGAGCGCAGGGTCAGCCATAGTGCAGCGCCCCTGGAGCAGTTTTGGGGTTTAAGTGTCTTGCTCAAGGACACAATGGTAGAGATGGTGGGCAACGTAGATGTAATACCAGCCACCACTAGTTTTACTACTACTAACACCCTCCTGTCCGGTGCCGGGGATCCAACCAGAGATCTCTCTCTCTCTCTCTCTCTCTCTCTCTCTCTCTCTCTCTCAATTCAATTCAATTCAAATTGGCTTTATTGGCATGAAAGTTACAGTTTTGTACAATATTGCCAAAGCACATCATCAAATTAATAAATAAAAATATTCAACATATAACAACATAACATACAGATGATTACAACAAAACAGAATGAAATGAGACCTGGTGTATTATGTCCTAATGTTGTGGCAAGCCGAAATAAACTGTCCTGCGAGGACGGAGCTCTCTTTACGCTCTCCCATTAATATTCTAAATTGCTCTTCAGGGGAGTTCATAAAATGTGGATGTTTTTGGCCGAATTTGTTAAAATATGTTTTGCGGACATTTTTAAATTTGGGGCAGTGAAGGAGGAAGTGCTGCTCTGTCTCTACAGCAGCTTCTCCACACTGCTGGCACAGCCGCTCCTCTTTGGGCAGCCATGTTTTCTCGATGGCCAGGCTGTGAGCGCTCAGTCTGTCTCTCTCTCTCTCTCTCTCTCTCGAAATCGAAAAGCGAAATTTGAATAAAATAAAATAAGATTCTTAGTAATTGTATGAAAAAATACAACGAAAAATCAGGTGCACTCACGGACCGGGCTCAAATAAAAAAAAAAATAGTCAGAATTTATATTTACTTCTAGCAAAGGGAAACACACACAAATGACCCAACTTGAAGCTGTCAACGGTACTTCTTGATTGGAAAATGTGCGGTAGAAACTGCTGCCCTTTTCCAACGTGCCATTACCATTCTTTTTTAATGCCTATAGTTGGACTTTTTATAGTTTTAATTTAGTTTTAATTTATTTATTTATGGTTGAAACGGCAAACCCTTTGTTCACCGTCTTAGTTTTGAGGCAGAGATAGTCTGACACACGTCCTCTGGATAAGCACGCACGGAGAGATGTTTACGTTGGTGTAGAATGATTTATTTTAAACAATAACTCCGGTTGACTTTCCTAAAAAATAATAAACAGAAAAACTCCAAAAAATATCACTGATTTGCGGCCAAAAAACAGGGTTCTTACTAGACAAAAATACTTCTAAATGTGAGATAATATGAAGTAATGTGCGAGCGTGAGCGTGGGCGTGGTCAAAAAACTGTAGGCTCTCTACCTTCCCAACCTGAATGACAGGCATTCTCCTCCCTTAAATGAGGTAACACCCCTCACTCCCCAGGTGACACCAACACCTAATCACCACCAAGTGCATAAATAAACATAGAAATAAACATATGAATAAACATTAGATTAACATTTCACACACTTACTAATTCACAAATCATAATTTGCCATAAACTAAAAATGTATTTACTTAAAATATATTAAACACCAAAAATCTCTAAATGGCTCCAACAATGGTACTACCTCAATGTGATGTTTTTGACCTAAACAATGACGGCACTTCATTTTGTTGTTGTCATGGTCTGTCTTTGTCCTGTCTTGTTTTGGTGTTACCTGTTTTATTTTGGTATGTCTGTCTTGTTCCTCCCCATGTCCTGTCAAGTTTCCCTCCTGTGTGATTGCTGCTCCCTCCCCTAATGTGTTTCACCTGTACCTCGTTGTCTACCCTGTCTTGTGTGTGTGTGTATATAACTCCCAGTGTTTCTTTGTTCCCTGTCCGAGCATTGTACCTGTTGGTGAGTCTGTCCCTGTATGTTCTGTGGACAATAAATAATCTTCTAGGTTGAGTTCCGAATCGCATACTCTTTCTTTTTTCTATTCTACATATACATCCGACGATAAAAATAATCTAGTTAGGATGCAGTAGGCATACTATTGGGACATACTTTACTCTCTTATTTCATCATAACATTGCGCCTTGATCTTGCCTCTTGCTTTTATATCCGTCGCATCCCCGTTTGTTTTCATATGGAGGCTTCGTCGATGTGACTTCACTTCACGTGCGCACTGGATTGTGGGTCAGAATCGCCCAAATAGGATGCAGTTTTCAACACTAACAATCTTGGCCGCATGAAGTAGGACATCCGGGTACTTCTAACCATCCTAAATCTGGCCACAAGAATCGGGACATCCTAATTCTTTTTTCTACATACTATATAGTAGAAAGTATGCGATTCGGAACGCAACCCTAGTTTAACTTTCTGCATCAGGGTCCTACTGGCCTGCCTGTCTGCCACTTACCGTAACAGTTGTACTTGTTACAATGACAATACAGATATACTATCCTATTGTTCAGACCGCACAAAAATGTCTGTCAACGCTAGTTCTTGATTGGAAAATGTATGGTAGAAACTGCTGCTCTTTCTTTCTGTCCCATTGTGTAGACTAGGAGCTTGATACTTAGTAATCTCATTGTTCGTGCGACTGTGCAACACACACACACACACACACACACACACAGAGCGGCCCCTAATAACTGGGACACTTTGCGGTCTCACCCTTCCATCTTAATGAAGACAGAGGCTGTAATGGGAGAAGCTAATGAGTTTCCACAGACACTAACAAACCAACTATCTATTAACTAAAGAGCACGTCAGTGAGGGAGTGAGTTGTGGTCTGAAAGGACACACACACACACACACACACACACACACGCAAAACTTAATTTTCACACCTGATTGTATTTTACTTAAAGAGTCACTGTGTAGTTTCAGAGGAGGGGTGTTTGTTTACATTCACAGAGCCTGCAGTTATTTCACCAAACATATTTTCTCTACATGTAATTCTTAGTATTGAATAATTCTATCATCATAAATCAAATTATTTTGAGGAACCTGGAACCAAACGTAAGACTAGAATATGTTTGTAAACCAAACTGTGGGCCCTGCTGCTGTAAACAACAACAGTGAAACAGTAACTTTTCAGGAAGCTTTCTAACTTCAAACAGTGTTCCAGGGATCTACATTTTCCCTGTGAGGAAAGTTTGAAGCACCTTTGAGTCTGCAGAGACCTCTAGTGTTCACACAGCGACACTGCAACTCAGGTTTACAAATTATATCCGATGTTTGCTCTTCCTTTCTGAGCATATCATCACAATAAAAATGTCTTTGCTCTTTAAGATTATTCATTGTAGACGGTATTGTCTGTCTGTCTGTCTGTTCATCTGTCCGTCCATCCTTCCATCTCTCTCTATCTCTCTATCTCCATCTATCCATCTATCCATCCATCCATCCACCCATCCATCCATCCACCCACCCATCCATCCATCTTCTTGTGCCCTCTAGTGGCTGAAATCAACAACTACAGTTTTAACACAATATATAATATCATTCACTTTCTGTGTCTCTTTCCTTTAGAAAAGTGTGGTGTTGGTGCATTGCAACGCGGGTGTGTCACGGGCCCCGGCTGTCGTGATTGGCTACCTGATGTCATGTGACGGCCAGACCTTCGACGCTGCGCTGTCATTGGTCAAATCTGCAAGGCCCGCCTCCTCACCCAACCCCGGCTTCCTGGAACAACTGAAAAACTACAAAACGCCTACAATGAACGGAACCAAACACTGAAATAAAAATTAAAGAGAAAATGTTCGGAAATGTAGTTCACACACAGACAGACAGACAGACAGACAGACAGACAGACAGACAGACAGACATACAGACACACACACACACACACACACTCGCACACAGACAGACACACAGACACACACACACACTCGCACACAGACACACACACACACTTTTTTAAATCCAATATTTTGATTCCAAGAAGTGAAATAAATATTCTATTAAAATGAATTGCCCTGCGTTCCAATCCCCATACTTCCATACTATTTAGTATGCCAGAAAAAGATTTAGGATGTCCCAATACATGCACGTCAATTGTACTATGCTGAAAATACCTAGATGCCCCACTAACTCCAATAGCATTTTGGAGTATTCGTCTTTATTCTTGACATTTCTCGACACAATGAAAAAAAAACTTCCTTATCTGATTTTTTTTTCTCTCCTGTGGCCCTAAAACTCTTCTGTACTTTAGTATGTAGTGTAGTAAAAAGACTAAAACTCTTCTGTACTTTAGTATGTAGTGTAGTAAAAAGACTAAAACTCTTCTGTACTTTAGTATGTAGTGTAGTAAAAAGAAAGAGTATGTGATTTGGAACGCAGGGTAATCTTTCTCGAGAATTGGCTGATTTAGAATTGGTACATAATTGACTCTGAAATACATTATTTGGTTGTTTGTTTGTGTGTTTTTGTTGATGGTTTCTTCTTGTAGTTTTTTGCTGCTGTAGATCTCATGTCATGTTTGTGTTTTGTTTATTTAAATACATTTGAAAGTTAATTAGCAATGAAATCCAGAATGTGATTTAAACATAAAAATTAATAAAAACTTGAAAGAAAAACATGTGTAAATGTTTGCTGTAACCGCTCACTGTTAATACCATAAAAAAAACACTTGTTACATCTCCATTTACCACTTACATACTCTTTCTTTTTTTTATTCTACATACTACATCCGACGTCGACCGACGATAAAAAGAATCTAGTTAGGATGCAGTAGGCATACTATTGGGACATACTTTACTCTCTTATTTCATCATAACATTGCGCCTTGATCTTGCCTCTTGCTTTTATATCCGTCGCATCCCCGTTTGTTTTCATACGGAGGCTCCGTCGATGTGACGTCACTTCACGTGCGCACCGGATTGTGGGTCAGAATCGCCCAAATAGGATGCAGTTTTCAACACTAACAATCTTGGCCGGATGAAGTAGGACATCCGGGTACTTCTAACCATCCTAAATCTGGCCACAAGAATCGGGACATCCTAAATCTTTTTTCTACCATACTATATAGTAGAAAGTATGCGATTCGAAACGCAACCTCAGTCCAGGTTGATGCCACTCCCCCGGGCGGGGCTTGACCGTACTAAAGGAGGGAGAGAAGCGCGCCGCCCCTTCCCCTCCCCCTTCCCCTCCCCTTCCCCTCCTCACAGCACACACAGGAAGCCAACAGCATGGAGCTAGCTGGAGAGAATGGAGCTCACAACTATCCCAGGTAAATAATTTAAAGTGTACAGCTCATGTTAACTTTGACCAATCAGAAATAATATACCCCAGCTTTAACTATACACAAAATGGCAAAAAACTTGACAGAGCCTAGGCTGTGTATTTACTAGTGCACAGAGTACAGACAGGTAGTGGATCATGAGGAGATAAAAGGCAACTGTTTTTAACCTGATGCCTTTTATTTATTTTTAATTTGTTTGTTTTAGCTGTATGTATTAGCTTGTTTTTATATAGCCTGTTATGAAGTGTAATTTTAGCATTATAGTGTCAATTGTGGTGTACTTTGTTTGTGTGTGTGTGTGTGTGTGTGTGTGTGTGTGTGTGTGTGGCCTTGTGCAAATTCTGCAACTTCTTTTCTGCTGCCTGTCTTGGCCAGGACTCCCTGTGAGAAGAGTTACTGTAACTCAATGGGACCTTCCTGGTGAAATAAAGGTTAAATAAAAATAAATGAAATAAATAAAAAATTCACTGATTTTGACCAAAAAAGTGATTTTGACAACAAGCGTTCTCCAGAATCACGGACTACACCTTTTTTTGTGAATTGTTGGTGATGTGGCATTAATTAGTATGAGGAAGGGGATAGAGAGAGGGGGGAGGAAAGAGGGAGAGAGAGGGGGGAGAGGTAGAGAGAGAGGTAGAGAGAGAGGAGAGGAAAGAGGGAGAGAGAGGGGAGAGGTAGAGAGAGGGAGAGAGAGAGAGAGAGGGGGGAGGAAAGAGGGAGAGAGAGAGAGGGAGAGAGAGAGAGGGAGAGAGAGGGAGAGGTAGAGAGAGGGAGAGAGAGGGAAAGAGAGGGAAAGAGTGATGTAGCATTAATTAGTATTAGGAAGGGGACACAGTTTGACCTCCTTTTACTGTCTGCAGCCTCGTGCTCGAAAGGACAAGAGACCTCTCAACACTTCAGTTTGAGAGAGGGAGAGAGAGAGGGAGAGAGAGAGGGAGAGAGAGGAGAGGGAGGAGAGGGAGAGGAGAGAGGAGAGGGGGAGAGGAGAGAGAGAGGGAGAGAGAGAGGGGGAAGAGAGGGGGAGAGAGAGAGGGAGAGAGAGAGAGGGGGAGAGGGAGAGGGGGAGAGGGAGGGGGGAGAGAGAGGGAGAGGGGGAGAGGGAGAGAGAGAGAGGGGGAGAGGGAGAGGGGGAGAGGGAGAGAGAGAGAGGGGGAGAGAGAAGGAGAGGGAGAGAGAGGGAAAGGGAGGGGGAGAGGGAGAGAGAGAGAGAGGGAGAGAGGGGGAGAGAGGAGAGGGAGAGAGAGAGGGGGAGGGGGAGACAGAGGGGGAGAGAGAGGGGGGAAGAGAGAGGGAGAGAGGGGGAGAGAGGGAGAGAGAGAGGGGGAGAGGGAGGGAGAGGGAGAGGGGGAGAAAGAGAGGGAGAGAAGGAGGGGGAGGGGGAGAGGGAGAGAGAGAGAGGAGAGGGAGTGGGGGGAAAAGAGAGAGGGAGAGAGGAGAGGGAGAGAGGGAAAGAGGGGGAAAGAGGGGAAAGAGGGAGAGAGAGGGGGAAAGGGAGAGAGGGGGAGAGGGAAAGGGAGAGGGGGAGATAGAGGGGGAGCGAGAGAAAGAGAGAGGGAAAGAGGAAGAGGGAAAGAGGGGGGGAGGGAGAGAGAGGAGGGAAGAGGGAGAGAGAGAGGGAAAGAGGTAGAGAGAGGGAGAGGGAAAGAGGTAGAGAGAGAGCGAGAGACTGAGAGAGAGAGAGAGGGAGAGGACACTGCACTCATAACCTATTCTCTCCTCTCCTCTGTTCTGTGCAGAATGTGGATAAGCGCAGTAGCGACATGATGTCTTTCCAACGTGTGAACAAGCACAAACACACAGAGTTGTGGGTCTGCTGTTTGGACTGTGATCTCTGGGTGTGCTGCTGAGTATGGGCTCCAGCTGCAGCAAACTGGACAGTAAGATGACGGTGGTGGCAGTGAGGGAGAGAGGGAAGGAAGAGAGGGGGGGGGAGAGGGGGAGAGGGGGGGGGAGAGGAGGGGGAGAGGGGGGGAAGAGGGAAAGAGGGGGGAAGAGGGAGAGAGTGAGAGAGGGAGGGAGAGAGAGGGGGAGAGAGGGAGAGAGGGAGGGAGAGAGAGAGGGAGAGAGGGGGGAGAGGGGGAGAGAGGGGGGAGGGGGGGGAGAGGAAGAGAGGGGGAGGGGGGAAGAGAGGGGGAGAGAGAGAGAGGGGGAGAGAGGGGGAGAGAGGGAGAGGGGAAGAGGGAGAGAGG
>NC_137216.1:30481225-30483725 GCF_949987685.1 Ammodytes marinus | reverse complement strand
AGTCGGCATTCTCTCTGCATGTATACAGGGATCGGACATCGCATATCGGACTTCTCGTTCTGTGCTTGTGTGCCTGCGCGTTATAGGCTACACCATGGGTTATTGCCGGAAAGGAACCGGACGTGGCTCTAAAACCACTTGTTGAAAGCATGGTTAAAAGGGCTACAGCGCCACCTAGCATAGTGGAGACAGACATGCATCGGACATTTATCCGATTCCTGAAAGGCCATGTATACTCAGACAAGTGACACGGTCCGTTCGAGTGTCTTTTTCGATATATGTGATAATCCAATCTAGTTGTGCCATGGAAACGCACTGACTGACTGCATTTAAATGCGAGGTGGTGAATTGGGGTTGGGCCTGACTCTCTTACCTTATCTCTTCTGGTATGTGTTACAAACCCTTCTAAGTATCTTGCTTGGTTCCTCCAATCTATTCTGGTCAGCTTGTAGTTGAATTTACATTTAGATTTTTAGTTTAACCTTTATTTATACAGGTAAATCCACAGATAGTGATAATGGATGTAGCATCCGGGCTGACCTCAGTTATTCCAACTGCATCCAATCGTCCTGGCCTATGCACGTTGCCATTTTGTCAGATTTTTTTTTTGTCATGGAGATATGACCTAAACATACAGACTAGAATTTGTTTTTGTACCAGGCCTTAAATAGGGTTAATAATGCTGTGAAAACGGCTTATTTAAAATGGGAGGCAATGAGAAATTGCTCTGTTCTGGGACCACCTCTTAGTGGCCAATCGGTGAACTGCAATTTGTGTCACTTCCGCATTGGATGCTGGTAGAACTTACTGTGGTGGGGGCTTACTAAATCCCATTGAAACCGGAGACACTTTTTCAAGGGAGACCTGTTCCCATTCCCACGTTACCATTCATGCACCAATAGCAGGCTATACTATCGGGAGAAATTTAGGGTTCAGTGTCTCTTTGCCCAGGGACACTTGGACATGTGGCGGGGAGACGGGGGGATCAAACACACACACACACACACACACACACACACACACACACAGGCCACACACACAGGGACACTTGGACATGTGGCGGGGAGACGGGGGATCGAACCACCGACCCTGTAACCCAGTGGACGACCGCCCTACACACTTCACCACAGCCGCTTATTTGAAGCTAATGTTGTGTAGGCTACTTGTGTGATTGTTATTGGTCAGTAGTTTGTACTTTTCATGGTTGAATACTCGTTTTGCAAGTTGATTTGGATAAAAACTTCAGCTAAATTAAACATAATTTATTCTGGTTTTTTAGCTAGTATGCATGGTCTTATTTCAGAGTTTAGAACTAAATTGTATTTTCTGGTGCTCCTTGTAACTTTCTGTTTGGGTTAATTCTAGCGCCCCCCTTTGGACAAAAGCGGCAGTGTTTTTACTATACGCCAGCTGTTGTTCCTGGGTGAGCGTATACCCACGACAAAGGCCTTTATATAAAAATAACATTCTTTGCACTGATGGTCTCATTTGCTGTTACATGTCATTTATGATCATCAGAGGAAAAAAAATTAGACTGTTTCAGAAATATTTAAAAAGTTCCTCCTCGTAGCACCTTTAAATAATTCAGTGACGTAAAAAAAAGAAATAATTAATTGAAACCTTCACATTAAAAATTCACGTTTGGTTTTGCCGTGAGTCTGAACGCGCTTCTGTTGCTGTGGGACCATTTTAATTACAGCTACTTGAGGCTGATTTTAGCCGCGGCTATTTTTAGGCTCCTGACGTCGGGATTAGTTTGGGAGACACACACACAGACAGACAGACAGACAGACAGACAGACAGACAGACAGACAGACAGACAGACAGACAGACAGACAGACAGACAGACAGACAGACAGACACAGGCAGACAGACAGACAGACAGACAGACAGACAGACAGACAGAGGGTCAGTGTTAGTGTGAGAGACAAACGGAAGAAACCATACAGTGACACGGCAATGTGTCCAGTGTGCCTTGTACAAGGTGTAGTCAGTGATTCTGGAGGAGTGTGTGTGTGTGTGTGTGTGTGTGTGTGTGTGTGTGTGTGTGTGTGTGTAGGTGTGTGTGTGCAATATATGCAGCTCTTTGTCAATAGGCTTTTGAATGATCAAGTAGGACAACATTGAAATAGCGGAGGGACATGTCTAAAAATTCCCGAAAAAAAACTTATTTTTTTATTTGTTTTTAATGTGAAACTATTTAATTTGACACGCTTAAAGGTATTTGAAATAAATATATCAAAGTGTAAAACGTGTAAGTGAATAGTTTTCCTTTGCACAGTTTAACTTCTAGATTGCTCTCTCATTTAAAGGTGGAGCCAGCTGGGGCGCTCCGGTGGTGTAGTGGATAGAGCGTGTACCATATTGGCTCCGGCCTTTGTTGCAGTGGTCGCGGGTTCGAGTCCGACCCGCGGGCCTTTTGCTGCGGGTCATCCCCCCTCTCTCTCTCTCTCTCTCTCTCTCACTCTCTCTCTCTCTGTCTCCCCATTTCAACTCTGTA
>NC_137216.1:30466742-30469242 GCF_949987685.1 Ammodytes marinus | reverse complement strand
CTGCTGCTGCTATCGGTGTATGAATGTGTGTGTGAATGGTAACGTGGGAAAGGAAAACAGGTCTCCCTTGCAAAAGAGTCTCCGGTCTCAATGGGATTTACCTGGAGAAATAAAAGGTTAAAAAAAAAAAAAAAAATTACAGAAATACAATATACAATGAGAATATACAACAAGCTTATAAAGAGACAACAACAATTAAAACATTCAGATCAATTGAATATGTGTATACATTTGTATTTGAAAAACTGTGTGCAAATCTAATCACTGCAGGTAGAGTCAGTGCCGACCGAGGTGCGTGATTGGCTGGCCTGCACCTTCAGCAGAAAAATGGGCGTCGCCAAACGCCGGTCTGAAGAGAAGCCGAGATTCAGAAGCATCGTACACGCAGTGCAGGCCGGGATCTTCGTAGAGAGGTAAAAGTTTTCTTCTTAAAGACCTACTTCACCGGTGGGAATATGAAGGTGTATTGAACTCTGAGATCCTATGAAGTATAAATGTGCAAAAATGTTGGAAATCGGTTCATCCTAGCCTGAGAAAAGGCAGAAAGAGTGTTTTATGGTCTCACTGTCTAACCCTACATTTTTCCCATGTGTGACATCACACATGGGAAAATGTAGGGTTAGGATTAACAGGACAGCTGGGCCAAGGGAAGACTGAGGGAAGACTGAGGGAAGAAAAACCTCATTCATTATATTATAATAGTGATTTTATAATGATAAAACGCCGGTTACATATGGGTGAAGTATTCCTTTAATGTGGAACTATGCACATCTGTCCAAGATTCTTCAAGAGAGGTCTGCAAATCTCCAGATGTAATGTGTGGGTTGGCTTTCACCTGAAACATCCCTTATCTTGTGGCGCTTGAGGATATTGTTGAAGGAAGTCCAGTTCTAGGCAGATGTTCAGTCACTCTTAAAGCTCTCCATTTGTAGATGATTTGCCTCACGGTGGACCGATGGAGTTCAAACTTTTTTATATGAATTTATAGCTGTCCCCCACACAAATATCTAACATCACAACTCTATTCCTGAGATCCTCTGAGATTGTTTTCCCTTTTAGCTTGTCTGACCTGTATGGGTTCACTTTGGTGAGCCTAAACTGACCTGGTTTGATTTCTGTTTTATCTAGTGCCGCCCAATTTCTTCCCTAAAGATCTCTCACTACATTGGTCCATTTCATCACTCAATTTGGCCCACCTGATTGTGTTTACCTGCTCCATTTAAGCAATGCAGCTCAGGGTTCACAAACCTTTGCAGATACAAAAGTTGGCAAATAATTAGTTTTATGTTAGTCTTTTGACTGCGCAATTGATTTCCGGATAATTTTTTTTTTTTAATTGATAAATAATTTTTAATTTAATAAATATTTTTATTTTTTATTTTTTTACTATGGAAAAGGGGTAGGATTAAATAAGTGTATACTTCTTCCTGCTCATTTTCAGGCATATCTCAGAATACAGATAATTTGTTTTCTTTTTTTTTTTTTTTGTGAAAACATAATTTTTGTTTATTGTATTTCCATGCTTTTCATTTTGTTTTGTATGTTTGATATGTCTGAAATAAATTGAATCAAATCAAATCAAATCAAATCAAATACACACCTGTTATTGTATATAAAAAAAATTCTGGTATTTATAAAAATGAATTACTAAATAAATTAATAATGGTTAAACTGAATACAATTCCAAAAGGCTCAAGAAGTTCACATACAGTCATATGAAAAAGTTTGGGAACCCCTCTCAGCCGGCATTATAATTGACTCTGCTTTCACAAAAAAAAAAAGATAAAAGTGGTATGTCTTTAATTTACCAGGAACAGCTAAGTACTGTTATTTTTGCAAAAGGAGGCTCAACTAAGTACTGATGTCATTTTTCTGTTGGGGCGCCCACATTTATGCACCAGTCAAATTTTGTTATGATGCTTATTGCATATTTTCTATTATTCCAATAAACAAAATGACACTGCTGAATTGCTTCTGTTTCCCTAAGGTATGTCATATATGAAAAGGAATTTGCTTCTTTGAAATCCCAGCTAAGGATGAACAAAAATCCCCAAAATTAGACGGGGGTCCCAAACTTTTTCATATAACTGTATAATAATAATAATATTTTTATTTTTTTACTATAGAAAAGGGGTAGGATTAAATAAGTGTATACTTCTTCCTACTCCTTTTCAGGCATATCTCAGCAATACAGATAATTTCTTTTCTTTTTTTTTTGTGAAAACATAATTTTTGTTTATTGTATTTCCATGCTTTTCATTTTGTTTTGTATGTTTGATATGTCTGAAATAAATTGAATCAAATCAAATCAAATCAAATAAACACACACCTGTTATTTTAAATAAAAAAATGCTGGTATTTATAAAAATGAATTAATAAATGAATTAATAATGGTTAAACTAAATACAATTCCAAAAGGCTCAAGAAGTTCACATACAGTCATATGAAAAAGTTTGGGAACCCCTCTCAGTCGGCATTATAATTGACTCTGCTTTCACAA
>NC_137216.1:30421742-30449242 GCF_949987685.1 Ammodytes marinus | reverse complement strand
GAATTTGTTTTGTTTTTAGCAGTTTGAGAGAGATAAGGCAGTTTGCACGCCGGGCGCGACGCGAAAAAAAAAAACGGCCCGGAAAAGCGAATAATTTGGAATGTGATTTTGTCATTTAGACGCGTCCCACTATCATAAACGAAATCCTAGAAAAATGCAACTCCTTTTCGAAAAAATAAAAAGGCACTGGTGTGGAAGCCTGTATTGACTCTGTATCCGTTCGGTAATTATTATTTTTTTAAAGATATTTTTTGGGGCATTTTTATGCTTTATTGACAGTGTAGAGACAGAGTTGAAATGGGGCAGAGAGGGGAGTGACATGCAGAGAACGACCGCGGGCTGGAATCGAAGCCGGGTCCGCTGCTGGCCGAGGCCCGAGGCCCATGGGGGGGGGGGGGGGGGACGCCCTACCAACTGAGCTAAGGGCGTCCCCCCCCCCCGTTCGGTAATTATTAATAACGTGTGAATTAATCGCACAAATAAAAACGCGCCCGGTGTGCAAAGGCCTAGAGACACAAAAATGTTCACACTTTTTTGCCTGACACTGAATTCTCAAACATCACTCCAGAAACTTTGGGAGCTTGAACTTTTTTGGGACGAAAATATATTCACAAACTTCTGAAAAAAAAATATGCGAAATTTTTTCTTTCATAATTTTCAGAGATCAGATTGAGAATAACGAACAGTATCGCCATGGTGACAAGGGCAACGGAAATATTTAAGGTTTCTATAGCAACTAACAGCCAATGAGGTGAAGGGGGGCGGGGGGGAAAGAGGGGGGGAGGGGGGGCGACAATGTGCCGAAAGTGGAAAAAGTGATAAAAACTGTTTTAGATCCTCGGAGCACTGTGTTTGTTAATGCAACGTGAGCTACTATAGTCATCGTGTGCTCTCTGGCTCTGTGTGCGTGTGTGTGCGTGTGTGTGTGTGTGTGTGTGAGAAAGAGATATTCTGAGAGTGTGTCTGCGCATGTGTGAGTGAGTGAGAGAGAGAGAGAGTGTGTGTGTGTGTGTGTGTGAGTGAGTGAGTGAGTGAGTGTGTGTGTGTGAGTGAGTGAGAGAGAGAGAGTGTGTGTGTGTGAGTGAGTGTGTGTGTGTGTGTGTGTGTGTGTGCACTGTATATTGTACAGCTGTTTTCTGTATAATTGTATTAAATATTATGAACTGCAGTAAAACATTTGATTCTAGTCTGAATTCTTTGCATGTGATGTTGAAGTATGAATGATATGTTGATGGGTTATATATATATTTTTAAACATTTTACCTCACCCATTGGAGCACTAAAACACACACACACAGAGCAAAATGCAGTGTTAACTGGCCCTAAACATACTCTCACCGGCCACTTTATTAGGTACACCTGTTCAATTGCTTATAAAAACAAAATGTTAATCTTCCAATCACATGGCAGCAACTCAATGCATTTATGCATTTAGACGTGGTCAAGACAACGTGCTGAAGTCAAAACCGAGCATCAGAATGGGGAAGAAAGGGGGTTTAGGTGACTGACATGGTTGATGGTGCACGGCAGGATGGATCCATACTTTCATGTTGTTTACGCCAAATTCTGAACCTGCCATCTGAATGTCGCAACTGAAATCGAGACTCATCAGACTAGGCATGACTTTCCAACCTTTCATTGTCCAATATTGGTGATCCTGTGAGAATTGTAGCCTCAATTTCCTGTTTTTAGCTGACAGGAGTGGCACCCGGTGGGGTCTTCTGTTGCTGTAGCCCATCTGCTTCAAGGTTGATTGTGTTTTGCGTTCAGAGATGGTATTCTGCATACCCTGGTTGTAACAAGTGGTTATTTGAGTTACTGGTGCCTTTCTATCATCTCGAACCAGTATGCCCATTAGTTATATGTGTTAACAAGAAAATGAACTGCTGTACCTAATAAAGTGGCCGGTGAGTGTATATGCCTGACGCCATGTCTGAGATCAGACCCGTCACAAAAGTGCACTGTGTGAGTAAAAGTAGCCTATCGATCCATACACAGAATATTCGCGAAAGTAAGTTCTCATCCAGGCATTTCTCACCTACACAAACCATAACATACTCAAATTGGCGTCAAAATTAGTATGAGTAGGGCTTTAGTATGAGTAGGACGTTAGCAGGGCTTTTAGTATGAGTAGGATGTTAGTATGAGTAAAACGTTAGTATGGCATTTTTGAACACAGCCCCTGTTTGTTTCCACAAGAAAACAGCAACAGCTGCTGTTCCTTCCCTGGTTTTATGCACTTTGGGAATGATTCAAGAAGCATATATATACTGCCCCTAGTGGTTGGAGGCAGAATACACACTGAACACAAAATAGCTCTTACAAAAAACACGTGTTCTGCCCCTGGCATTGAAAGTGTGTTTTTTGTAATGTGTGTGGCATAGGTGCCTGTACCTTTAAGAGGGAGGGGCTGCTAGTAGGTGACAGGAAGTCAGGAGCACGTGTTATTCACGTAGAGAGCATGTTAGATCAACAGTTTGGTCAGCTCTTCCATTACGATGCAGTTCTTCATCTTCTTGTTCGTTAAAGCAACGTCTGTAAGTACTATCTTTATTTTCTATGTGTTGAATTATAGATTTACCTTTTTATGCTTACTGTTTAGCTTTATTAAACGTTTAGCTGATTGGAGAGTTAGCTTGCTTGGCTAGCGAGCCCAATACAATAAGCATTAAGTTTATTGTATATAAAATAGCCCCTGTTCGAGAAAATAGACAGCAGATAGATGACTTATTTTGTTATTTAAAGAATCTCAGGGTGGACAGGCCAGGAGCTTATGTTGGGGAGGCGGGCCACCAAAGAAATGAATGGGGAAACAATGTATATAATAAAATATACAGTAAACTAGTGTCATAGATATGTTTCTATTTCTTAGACTTTAATAATTCTGCAGATTTTTCTATAACAAAAACAAACTGAAACCAAATTTAATTATTTTATTGAGTTGATTGAGACGATCAGAAAGACAAACTACAACTTTTACAATGTTCTGATGTTTTAAAGCTACTTACGTTTAAATGATCAATATTGTCTTTAGGACTTTATACATTCCGTTATTCATCTGGTTCATTGATTCATTGATTCATTGTGAGTTGTTAAGTATATTTTTCTGAATATGCTTGTTGCTTTCAAACATCTTTAAAGGCTGACTATGAAACATTTGCATTAAAACACAAAATATTAGAGCCACACAGTAATAATCCCTCTCAATGATCACTTCTGCCCCACTAGAATTTTTTTAATTCTCCTACACACTCAAAACACAAAACACCACACACTGTTTTTTTTTTTTTTTTACATAAGACACATTGTTCAAAAAGGAAATCTCCTGCAAGCATTGGGAAAACACATCTATTTAAAATACAAAACACAACCAAACTTGGAAAATCACTCAGACACACACACATGAAATATACAAAATAAAGCTAATTGAATACCAATCAGTGAGAGCCTTAGCACTACAAATAGACTTCAGGTGAGCTCAGCTTCTTTGTGAGACAGTAAGAGTCAGGGGAAGAGGAGGAGAGAGAGAGAGAGAGAGAGAGAGTCAGGGGAAGAGGACAAGAGAGAGAGACAGGAGGACGATGACAAAGACGGAGACATACAACAGGGTCACTAGTGGACCATGTTATAGATCATGGCCTAACAATATAGGAGGCTGGTCTGAGAGTCCAGCCCAACAACACAATAGCTCCATAATTAGGACATTTAGACTGGATATCAGGAATATGTTCACTGTTGCTTCTCAAAGGATGACATTGCATGTGATGTTGATGAGGTGATGTGGCCAGACACAAACAGGAGGCGGTATCCATAAAAGGATTCATAATCCACTCGCCCCATTCCTTACAACACTGTTTTATTTTAATTGTTCCAGAGTTTATAGTGACACTGAATTGCTTGTTGAACTGCGATCCTACCTATTCGTTGTGTTTTTTGTTGCCAAAACCATGAAATTGCAATACAAACTTGTTTTTCAGAAACTTTTCTATTTTTGTTTTCAAGCGTCTAGATGAACTCTAGTGGACCAATCTTTCAAACAATTCTGCAAGAGATTTTTAAAGTCAAAACCTTACAAATTCTTAAAACAGGCGTCTTTTGCATAAAGCATATCCGTGTGCTGTTGCTGCTTTGAAAGAGTTATTCTCATGGTGCATGTGTTTAACATGTTGATGCTATAAACAGTTTTGAAAAGCGATTGTTAGGTTTTCATTCAATTGTTTCATTTTGCTGTTTAAGTTAGACGTTTATCTCCATGTGCTCTGTCTTATTCGGAGACAAATTCTGCGACATGTTTAAAGTATTGCGCATTGACCGTAATGACTGTGCTTGTCTAGCTGCTCTTGTAGTTGTTTGATGGCCCATTTATTGACTTTACAGTCCTTCAGTAATCCCCCCTTAGTCTGGTGAAACATAACGGGAATTTGCTCCTCAATGATGGGATATTGCAGAGACCAAATCGTCTCTCCAGTGGAATCATCTGGGTCCAGGGTGTGATGCATCAGAACCAGGACGACGGGTTTGTCAGCTGTTGATTCAAACACAGACAAACAGACAGAGTTTAACTTTCTGATCACAGCCCTCCATCAGGAGATTGTTAGCAGGCAGCAGAGTTAATTTTATGGACTTCCTTCCATCGTTTAACCTTTAAAACCCTTTATTTAGAAACAGTAGGAGATTTTGAAGGCAGGGAATGTGTCCTCACCTCTTCTTTTTGTCATGGCCGATTCCACATCTGATCCGACACGAGACGTGATTGGACAGAAGAGGATGATGAAATCACAATGGTCCTCGTCTGTGATCTCAGTGATTCTCCAACAAGTCTTCACCTTCTCCAGTAAAACTTCATGAGCTCCGAAGGTCTCATCAGTTTCGATCACAAAGACTTTCACAGTGGCTCTGCGGAACCAATTTAAAAGTCTCCACCACCATGACCCTAGATGAACACAAGGTGAACTTCAACATATGAACCAAATTGAAACCATGCTTCTGTAAATTCACTTAAGGGACTCACTTTGCTCATGATGATTCGTGCGTTCTTCCCTGCCTAATGAAAAATAAATAAAGATTATTTCTAAAGGCACTTTCCTTCTACCTACTGTAAAACAATGAACATCTTCATAGACGAAGTTGGAGCCTGGCAGACTGTTCGAAATATTACATGTACAGTGGAGGAAATAAGTATTTGATCCCCCACTGATTTTGTAAGTTTGCCCACTTACAATGAAATGAGCGGTCTATAACTTTAATGGTAGGTTTATTTTAACAGTGATAGACAGAATATAAAAAAGAAAATCACATAAAAAAAAAGATATAAATTATTTTGCATTTCATTGCGGGAAATAAGTATTTGATCCCCTACCAACAATAAAGGATGCTGGCTCCCACAGAACAGTCCTTTAACTTTAAGAAAGTTCTCCTGATCTCAACTCGTTACCTGTATAAAAGACACCTGTCGTTAACTCTATAAAAGACACCTGTCCACAGAATAAATCAGACTACAACCTCTCAATCATGGGCAAGACCAAAGAGCTGTCTAAGGACATCAGGGACACGATTGTAGACCTGCACAAGGCCGGAATAGACTACAAGACCATTGGCAAGAAGCTGGGTGAGAAGGAGACAACTGTTGGTGCGATTATTAGAAAATGGAAGAAGCACAAAATGACCATCAATCTCCCTCGGTCTGGGGCTCCAGGCAAGATCTCACCTCGTGGGGTCTCAATGATAATGAGAACGGTGAGGGATCAGCCCAGAACTACAAGGCAGGAGCTTGTTAATGATCCCAAGGCAGCTGGGACCACAGTCACCAAGAAAACAATAGGTAACACACTGCGCCGTAATGGCTTAAGATCCTACAGCGCCCGTAAGGTCCCCCTGCTCAAGAAGGGACATGTACATGCCCGTCTGAAGTTTGCCAATGAACACCTGAACGACTCAGAGAATGCTTGGGAGAAGGTGATGTGGTCAGATGAAACAAAGATTGAGCTATTTGGTATTAATTCAACACGCTGTGTTTGGAGGAAGAGGAATGCTGAGTATAACCCCAAGAACACCATCCCCACCGTCAAGCATGGAGGAGGAAGCATTATGCTTTGGGGGTGTTTCTCTTCTAAGGGGACAGGTCGACTTCACCGCATCGAGGGAAAGATGGATGGGGCCATGTACCGTGAAATCCTGGCTGACAACCTCCTTCCCTCAGTCACTAAACATGGGTCGTGGATGGGTCTTCCAGCATGACAATGACCCAAAACATACAGCAAAGGCAACAAAGTGGCTCAAGAAGAAAATCCCATCGGAAATCTGTGGAGGGAACTGAAGCTTCGAGTTGCCAAGCGACAGTCTCAAAACCTCAAAGATTTGGAGAGGATCTGCAAAGAGGAGTGGTCCAAAATTCCTCCTGAGATGTGTGCAAACCTGGTCATCAACTACAAGAAACGTCTGACCTCTGTACTTGCCAACAAGGGTTTCTCCACCAAGTACTAAGCAATGTTTTGATAGGGGATCAAATACTTATTTCCCTCAATGAAATGGAAAAAGATTTATATATTTTATTTAGCGTGATTTTCTGGATTTTCTTTTTGATATTCTGTCTTGCACTGTTAAAATAAACCTAGCATTAAAATTATAGACCGCTCATTTCATTGTAAGTGGGCAAACTTACAAAATCAGTGGGGGATCAAATACTTATTTCCTCCACTGTATCATTACATACGAGAAAAACTTGCTATTATGTTTCTATTCCTAAGCACATTGGTGGTGCCCCGAACTAGAACTTTAATAATTATTAAAGTATTATTAATTTAAGACCATTTATAATAGCTAAATTAAATTGAACGACCTGTAACCACTACATCAGTGATCAACAGAAAGATGAACCTAAAAATAACATTTAGTCCTATCACTCTGTCTTCTGGGTTGAGACTTAATAAAAGTTAAAAAAAGAACAATAACCTGTCTGCTGGTTTGAATGGAGGGGGGATTTATTCAATTCCTTCAAGAAATCCAAGAAATGATCCAAGCGTTCTGGGTTGTCGTCGCAGTCCTTCACCAAAACTTCGGCAGCTGCAGGAGGAACAGGATATTTATCACAATTACACTCTCATTATTATTTACAAATATTAGTTTAAAAAATGTCTATACACCGGTGCATCTCCAAACATTTCGAATTTCATGGAAAAGTTGTTCTGTTCCCTAGGATGTTAATCTCTCGATTAAAAAAATTGACGCCGTTAAAATGGGTTTGCGTTATGGCTGTTAATAGCATGTTTAACTGACAGCACTGATATATAAATATATACAGTATAGCCTATATATATTTTTTTAATAAAAAAAATATTTTACAAACCCTTGTAACATTCTGGTGTTAAAACCAGCTTTTCCAAACCCTCTTGGATCTTCTTTTCCTTCTCGCTTATGATCTGACATAGACAAGAGTTCATTAACATCAACACAATACACACACTGAATGCTCATCTCAAAATGAATGAACTACAAATCATATCATCCAAAACTTCATAAGAAAAATGTCTATATGTTAAAACCAATGTTGTTTTTGCCCCGTTTTCAGCGTGGCTTTTCAAAACTCCCAATGGAAGAAGTTTAACTAAAAAGCTTCCCTAGGGAGAAATTCAGTTTGGTTAATTTAAGATTACTTTAAACTACACACACACACACACACACACACACACACACACACACACACACACACACACACAGTCAAGACATTTTTCATACCTCTGTTATCTTTTGGGAGAAGCCTTTGTCATTTCTGCAGAAAAAAAACTTGCTGGTTGAATAAAAGTAACTTTAAGTCAAAAGTGGCCAGTTTCGGGCTTGACTGTATATTTTACCAGTCAAAAGTTTGGAATTTGTAATAGAATTATTTAGTAATCAAAATTGTTTAATAAACCAAAATCTGTTTTTTTATTAAAGATTCTTCAAAGTAGCCACATTTTGCTGTTCACAGCTTTTTTTTAAGTCACCCCTGTTAATTGAAAACCATTTTATAGTGCCATTTTGTGTTGATCTATCACATAATATCCCAATAAAATAAATTGGGATAAATAAATGTATGTGTGTGGTCGTAACGTGACAAATTATGGAAAAAGTTCAAGGGCTATGAATACTTTAGCAAGCCACTGTATATACAGCTCCTGATGATCCTTTTGGTTTTATACTATAAACTACTGACAACATTTCTACCAATTTCACAATAAGAATATTGTCATTAAGAGCTATTTATTTCGGATCTGTATATATATTTATTAATTTTAGTTTTAAGTGAACTTACCTGTTTGTTCATTTTGTCCTCCGTCTCTTGAGTGCACCCTAGTTGGTCATCAGGGCTACCTGTGCATACAGGTGCGACATTAAGTTACAGCTATACCAGTCTCTTGAAAATAATCTTAAAAACAAATCCCATGGATATGAAGACAAACAGCTCACCATGAAGTGGTTGCTTCTCCGCCATCCTTCAGCTGTAGATCTGCAGCAAACAGAGCGAGTGACTCTTTATACACACACACACACACACACACACACACACACACACACACACACACACACACACACACACACACACACGCCCCCATTGACCACATGACTTCAGAGAAATCCCAACAGCTTCTACTAAACCTCCACTGAGTCTGTTTATTGTCGCAGCAGTTAAAAACCAGTTTGTACGGAAGAGTATAAGGGCCACAGGGAAGGAAAATTTAAAAGATTTAAAAAATAAAAATTAGAAGAGAGATTTTTCTGCTGCTGAAGGTGCCTGACAGTGGAGGTCTGCAGCCAGACTCTCTAGACCAAATTACCTCCCCTATTGCCGACTCCATCTGCAGCGGCAGCCAATATCGACCCTACCTGCGAGTCCCGGTGGGACCTAAAAGAACTAAAAAAAACATCATCCTAAAATACCAGCTTGTCTAGTTAGGATGAGTCGGCAATGAAATACCAGTAGACACAATTTTCAAGTATAATCAAAAGATCTTTAATGCTTGCAAGCATGAGCCATCAACTACATTCATCAAATTCTGCAACACAAGTTTTTTTTTTTTTTTTACATAAGACACATTTTTTCACAGGTTTCTGTTATGAACTGCACGCTTCAGGTCCAATCAAAGCATTTCAATTGGATTAAGATCTTGACTTTAACACGCAATGTTGATCCAACTGAAATGCTTTGACTGGACCTGAAGCGTGCAGTCACAACAGAAACCTGGCAGGCATTGTTCCCCTAATGTTCATAAGCACATCTTGATCATAGCTAAAATGCATAATACAAAAACAGCAAGACAATTAACAAACAAACAAAGCACTGAAACGCTGCGACTGCCCTGTCTAGTGGGAGGCGCCAATGACAATGTATAATTTATTTTTGTTTGAATCCATTATTTTTAAAAAGTCAATGTCATGAATTTGAGTATACATGATCATTTATAAGTCCAGTTTAGTATTAATTAGGAAAATAACTGAGTATACCTGTAAGGTTCACCAACTTTCGAGCAGCACTGTATCTAGGTCCTTGCTAATGGAAATGCCTAATGTTTTATAATTGGAATGAACTATTTTTGCAAATTATTATATTATTTATAGTTATATTATATATTATATTACTATAGTATAGTGTTGAGACATAAGCAAAGGTGAGGAGGAAAAGATTAATGAAATAATATTATTTGAGTTTACTTTTAAATATTCAGCTTCACCCTCATGCTGTATCTTAAACTCACACACGAAGCTTTGCAGTAAAACACTAATCTAGTTTGTCGAAGAAGTCGACTCCAAAGCTGATCATCTGTTTGAGCGCGTTCAGGATCAGTGTGTCCACGTCGCCATTCACTTCGTCTTCCTCGAAGTAGTTCCTCACTGGGAAGATGCAGTTCATAGGGATTCCAATTTCAGCGCTGTAGTCCTTCATCTAAGGGTCAAACAAAGTAATTATTATTTAAAGGTGAATTAAGCGACTTATTTATGTTAATATTAGTGTTAAATCGCTCTTTATTCGTACAGTGATCAATTATACAGTGTGCGCGTTTCATAAAGCCGATGTCTCAGTCACCCGCTCTGCATGTAATCGGCAAATTAACTTTTCTGGGATCCCACTGCTGATAACCAATCAGAAGAGAGAACGCTGGGGGCGCCCTTAGCTCAGTTGGCAGGGCGTCCCCCCCATGGGCCTCGGCCAGCAGCGGACCCGCGGTCGTTCTCTGCATGTCACTCCCCTCTCTGCCCCATTTCATCTCTGTCTCTACACTATCAATAAAGCATAAAAATGCCAAAAAATATCTTTTAAAAAAAAATAAAAGAAGAGAGAACGCTACAAACCGGCACCCGTCTTACTGCCGGTGCACGTGCAGAGCGACAGATGCGTGAATGCGCATACAATGGCGGAGCAGGTAAAAATCCTTCCCAATGTCTGTTTTGATAGTTTTTATCATGTTTTATCACACTTATGCTAGACGCTAGATAACTCGCTGTTTGAAGACCGCAGTGCATTAATGTGGTGACGTAGGGACGAGCGATGGGACTGCTAACTGCAGTCACTGACAAGAAGTTAGTTAAATAATAATGGATTGGATTTATATAGCGCTTTTCAAGGCACTTAAAGCACTTTACAGGGTTCCAGGTTCCATTCATTCACACACAGTCATACTGGTGGTGGTAAACTACGATAGTAGCCACAGCTGCTCTGGGTCAGACTGATGGAAGCGAGGCCGCCATCGGCCCCTCCGACCACCACCTCAAACACACAGCAATCGTACACGGCGAAGGGTCTTGCCCAAGGACACAACAACCATGACATAGGTGGCCAGGCGGGGATCGAACCGCCAACCCTTGGATCGTTGGCCAACCCGCTTAACCACCTGAGCCACAGTCGCCCCAAAAACTGACCATTCCGCTTACTGAACCTTTAGGAATATTTTTTGGGCACTTTTGAAGCTTTATTAGAAAGATAAGAGAGACGGAAAACAGAGAAGAGAGGGGGAAGACATACAGCAAAGAGCCCTAGTTAATACACAGCCTAGACTCTGTAAAAAGGTATGTAACTTGCTACAATGGGCCCCCTTTGTTTACATGCCCTTTGTGTACATATCAGTTAACAGCACCTAGGCTGTGTATTAACACTAGATCCACCAGATGTCCTACTACATCCGGTGGTGATTTTAGCGTTGAAAGAAGCAGCTTTATAGAGGTTTACCCACAAGCCACTGCAGCAGAAGTTACATCACATGGACTGAGCCTCCCAGTGAAAACAACCAGCGATGAGACGGATATATAAGCAAGAGGCGAGATCAAGGAGCCATGTTAGGATGAAATAAATACGTATAAGTATGTCCCATCTGTATCATACTATGTTTTTTTTATTGACAACTGAAATATGCAGTGTAGTTAAAAAACAAAGAGGATGTGTTTAGGAACGCAGTGTATTTCTCTATGGACAAAAGGAAACTCACCTTATTCTTCAGGTGCTTGCTGCGATAAACTTTCCTCAGGTCCTTTTTAATTTCACCACAGGCTCCATCGATGTTAGTCAACATCCCAAACTGAGGAATCCCTGCACGCAGACATTAGCACATTACCACAAAGAACAGAACCCCACACACATGGACCTATTCAACAGTCTATACTGATGTTTAAACATTTCTACATAAAGCAGTGGCTGTTACCCATTTCGCTGGCTGCCTTTCTGACCTCTGCCATCTTCTGCAGAACTGAAGCGTTGATGTTTGATACGTTGGCATTAAGAACGCAGACAAGAACATGAACTTTATCGTCTGCAGCCGGAGCCGAGACGTAGTTTGGATCACTGGTGGACAGCTGCGGCGCAGGCTTAAACTGAAAGGCAAACACAAGGACACTAATTATAATAATAGACTAGAACTGCAAGCAGTTGTGAACGGGGGCCAAGCCTCCCACGCGACTCGGGAACGGGCATCGTCGTCCGCGGCGCCGGCCCCTCGCTTCACGGAATCCGGGGATGTAAAGTTTTTGAATGTGGGATGTTCGGTTTGGGAGTTATAGACCAAAAGGCAAAAGAATTGCAGAGAAAGATGCTGAAGTGTGTTTTTGGCGCCCCCTTTTGGAGCAATTTAAGGAAAAAGTAGAACCAACCATAGGACAAACATGTGTGAAGTTTGGTGTTAATAGGATGAATCGTTTTGGATTTAGGAGCAGTTTGGTACAAGGTAGCTAATGCGCAAATCTTTAAAGCGCTACCGTTTGGTCTTCCGATGGTCGTAGAAAAATGATTTATACAACTTTTGCTCGTGAGAGTCGGTAGAGCATAATGCTTTTGGTTTCGTCCAAATCGGGCAAAAACTGTAGGAGGAGTGTGTTTTGATGACTGACACAGTTTTTGCGATGTAGCGAAAAACAATCCCATACGCAAATGGGCGTGGCCTTTCACAAAAGATGCAGCTGACTTGTGGGCATCTGTGGATATAAAGTGTTTGACTGGGATGTTCGGTGTGGAAGTTATAGCCCCAAACGCGTTTTCTTTGCTTTTTGTGGTTTTGGCGCCCCCTATGGATGACATCCGCAAAACTACGTTAGATAGAAAGATGCAGCTCAATGTACCAAACAAGTGGATGTCAAGTTTTTGAATGTGCGATGTTTGGTTGGGGAGTTATAGCAAAATCAAATTGTCAACCTCTCCATTGTAAAGACACTTTTTTGAATTTTCCCGCCAAAACACTTCGAAACAGGAAGTAAAAGTGAAAAACTAATTTGTTTAATAAGTCCGACATACATAGGAATTTCTTGGCCATATTTTTTTATAGACTCAGGTATGCCCCATGATAGTCTCCCTTGAGTTTCAAGAAAATCGCTCTTTTTTTTTTTTGTTACGGATTTTTGCAAATCTTTAAAGCGCTCTTCCGATGGTCGTAGAACATTTATTTGACCAACTTTTGCTCGTGGGAGTCGGTAGAGCATAATGCTTTTGGTTTCGTCCAAATCGGGCGAAAACTCTAGGAGGAGTATGTTTTGGTGACTGACACAGTTTTTGCGATGTAGCGAAACATTTATATATACGCAAATGGGCGTGGCCTATCTCAAAAGATGCATCTGACTTGTGGGCATCTGTGGATATAAAGTGTTTGACTGTTGGACTTTCGGTGTAGGAGTTATAGCCCCAAACGCGTTTTCCTTTGTTGTAGCGCCACCTAGTGGCCGGCATGTCTGAATTTTTTCGTCTGCGTACCAGGCACGGACCTGGACCTAGTGATGCAAGTGGCATGTCCCAGCCCTTTACGGTTTGGGCTGCAGCACCAGTTTTACACGACGCCAAATAATAAGCGGAATAAAAGTCCCAGCAAAAACAATAGGGTTCCCTGCCCAGCAGGGCTATGGAACCGCGTTGCTCTGCAAAACGCGGTCCCAGGCCCTTCTCGGGCTTGGCCCCCTAATTACTAAGTACCGGAGGCTTCAACGAATGTCAATAGACGGGGGACGGGCTTGGAAGTTGGCTGTTGAGGATTTCCTGGACAGTCACTTTGGAGTGTCCTGTCTCGGAATCAGAGCCCCTCTAGAAGAAGGCTTGTGGAACACTAGGTGTTTATTCTTAGTACAGAAAAGTGTAAAGAGTTGAATCATGTAAATGATGGCCAGTGCTCAGGACAGCAAGCTCACGATAGGCAGACTGAGGGATACAGATGAATAGAAGTAGAAGTCTTTGTTTAAATGATTACCATGAACAACCTGTTGTGGCTTTAATATGATTAGCAAGGCAGCAGAGATAAGTCTGTGGCCATCATTCTTCTGTTGGAGGCAGGGTCTCTCTGCCCTTGAGATTAAAGTGATGAACCGTCATATTACAGATTTTAGCGTTATTTTACTGAATAAAGGTATTTGGTGAAAGATGGTGTTTTCAGTTAATGAAACATCCAGGGCAGAATCCTAGACAGTGAGAACTTTGATTGGTTTGAAGATTTGGTTTCCGTTTTTTTTCCTTATTGCTCATTGTTCATTAATAAATATATTTTGTGGGCAACATACACCAGGCTCCTAATGTGCAGGGCCCGGTTTCCCGATAACGTCCTCTCTTAGCGAGCTACGAAGACTCTTATGTTATGACTTACCAAAGTGGTTTACCTCTGTAGTCGTGGTTCCCGAACGGTCTCTTAGGAGAAACACTCCATACATCGTTCGTACACTGCTGAAATCGATTGCTCAGAGTTCGATTTTCCATTTCCTGCTCATTTCATGCGCAGCTGCATGACAACACTATATTATAAAACGTATTGCAGTCTTTGCGAATAAAAGATTGCTAGAAATCCTTCTAGGCAGAAAAACATTTATTTAACACTAGAAGCGCCAGCGTTCTCATATGCTGAGTAATCAAATCTACCCGTGCATTTCTAGTGTAATATAAAGTCATAAATTAGTTTGTTTAATCATCATCTGTGTTTTGGACCTCTTGTTTTATAATCTAAGTATCTTTAAGAACACTAATCACGTTTCGTGGTGTGGGTCAGTAAGGAAACTGAAAGTAGATATAATTTCGCCAATAGCCTATATCAATAAAAACAGACGGCCAAAACAGCGTCCAAATGAGCTAAAATCCTAAATACAATAAACAGTAACATGGCACACTTATTTTAAGGTAAGCTTTAATTGATTATTAATTAATTTTTTCACACGTTTACATGTTTTGAGGCGGAGGATCGTCTCACTCTGCCCGGCTGCTGTCAGCTGAACCAGACAAGCCGTGTGGAACACAGTGCAGAGGTTCTAGTGTTAACCATGGTCGAACCTACTACCATAGCCTATACTGATTTAAAAGGATATAGAAAATATAGAAACAGTGGAGGAGATTAAGATTAAGATTGTTTCCAGCAATTATTTTCTTCATGAATGTGTGGCAGTTCCATGCGCAACAGGGATGTCCGTTTTACGCATGGTGCTTTAACGGAAGGAAATGTGGGGGTCTGTAGCCTATCTCTGGCGATGCCACAGCGATCGCAGGGACTTTCACTTGTGTCATTAAACTTATAAATCTTACTGTATTTCATATCAAAGGGACACAGCGATGACTGTATTAAATATCAAACTGATAAAAACGATCCGACTGCAGGCTATAGTGTATCACGTATAAAGTATTTTCATATTGACGGACATCGCATCCATTCAGTTAATGCAAGTCAGTTAGATGACTAAAAAGTACTTGTTCATATAGTTTGAACACTTTGTGAATCAGAGTGAATGGTATTCTGCTAAAATATCAAATAGCCTAAGCATACTTTAAATATACGTGATATACACTATACAGTTGGATCGTTTTTAACAGTTTGTTATTAAATACAATCATCGCTGTGTCCGTTTGATATGAAATACAGTCAGATTTATTAGTTAAATGACACAAGTGAGAGCTGAAACATCCCTACGGTAGAGCTAAGAAGGCTCTGAGGGCACTCCAGACCAACCTTACCAATGTATGACGTACGAAAGAGATTCGTAGCAAAGAACGTTTCGGGAAACAGGCGAAATGTTAGGTAGGAACTCTACATAGGGGTTACGAATGACGTAGCGTTAAGAAGGCTCTAAGAAGGCTTCGGGAAACCGGCCCCAAGTCTGTGTGAACTCTGTTACAAGTTGTGGTTGAAGTAATGCCGACATGTTCTGTATTAAGTGTATAAAGATGTTTAATGTGTCTTACTGTGTATCCCTCCTTAACGTGTCCCTTCAGCACCAGTTTGATGTCGTCAGGATGAACCCCGTGGTTTGACTCCAGACCCATTATGTCGTTAAAAACAAACGGGTAATACTCCTTTGGTTGGCTTATTCCCTTTCTGATCCGATGAGTTTCAAACTGCAACACAAATTAGAAGAAAATCTTCTTCAGTCCACAGACTTCTGGTTTGTACGAGGTCCCTGAACACATCAATGTGAATCCTGCTAAATACAGTAATGAATTCCTTCTCCCTGCTAACTGTAGCTGGGGATCATGGGCATTGTTGTTTTGAAACCTATGATGGCAAATTAATTTTAACTATCTAATTCTCCTTTATTCACTGAATGTTACATCAGTCAAATATGTGTTTTCTACTCTAGGGGGTTCCTCATAACAGTTACATATACAGTGTAGTGCGAAAGTTTGTGAACCCCTTAAGCAATTTGGATTTTTCTGTTGTTTTGCAATGATTTCCTTATTTTATCTTCACCAGTTTTTATATATGAAGTGTCAGGCTTGTGTTTATCAATTTCATGTACTTGTTTAGAGGGAATTGTGTAAGTAGCCAAAAAACAACAATACAAATGGAATTAGTGCATGTGCAAAAGTATGTGAACCCTCAGCTGCATTGGTAAAGTCAAGTAGGTAATAGATTCAGGTGAAACACATTTGGGTGCTAAGTTAATCAATGAAGCAAACCAATCAAACGAGACATCGTTAGGAAAGGGTTTGAGCAGCACTGATTTAAAAGAAAGATGAAACCAACCAAACCACTGTAGTGCCAAGGCATAACCAAACAGATCAACAATGCCAAAAGGAAAGGAGATATCGGAGGACATGAGAAAGAAGGTGGTGACAGCCCATCAGTCTGGGGAAGGCTTTAAAAAAATATCCAAAAGATTCCAGCTCCATCCATCAACTGTCCGACAAACAATTTACAGATGGAGGGCATACAAAATGACTGCAACTCGGCCTAGAAGTGGACGCCCATCAAAACTCAATCCAAGAAGCACCCGAAAAATTATAAATCAGGTAAAGGCCAACCCTCACATCACCTCTGCAGAGTTGCAGATCTCCCTGGCAGCATCTGGAATAGATGTGCATGTGTCAACTATCAGACGGAAATTAAACAGTCATGGCTACAATGGGAGGGTTGCAAGAAGGAAGCCTCTGCTTTCAAAAAAGAACAAAGCTGCCCGTTTGAACTTTTCGAAAGAGCACTTGGACAAACCAGAGGCCTTCTGGAAGTCCATTCTCTGGACAGATGAGTCCAAAGTTGAATTATTTGGTCACAATAAAAAAGGCCATGTTTGGAGGAAAGCCAACACTGAGTTCCAAGAAAAGAACCTCCTCCCAACAGTTAAGTATGGTGGTGGAAATGTGAAGGTATGGGGCTGCTTTTCAGCCTCCGGACCTGGACGACTCCATATTGTACAGGGAACCATGAATTCTCAGGGCTATCAAGAAATTCTTGACCAGAATCTTCTGCCATCAGTCAGGGAGTTAAAGCTGGGCCGGAAATGGGTTATGCAACAAGACAACGACCCAAAGCATTCAAGCAAAAGTACAAAGGAATGGCTTAAGAGAAAGAGGATTCGTACTCTGGATTGGCCCAGTCAAAGTCCGGACCTCAATCCGATAGAAATGTTGTGGCTAGACCTGAAGCGAGCAGTACATGCCAGATGTCCCTCCAACCTCTCTCAACTGGCTGAGTTCTGCAAGGAGGAATGGGCAAAAATCCGCAAAACTAGATGCGAGAGACTTGTCAGTGGTTACAGAAGACGTTTGGTTGAAGTAATTGTTGCAAAAGGAGGTGCCTCAAGCTACTAACCAAAAGGGTTCACATACTTTTGCACAGGTCAAATTTTCAGTTTTTGTCAGAAAAACCACTTTTGGTGAATAAATAATGAAAATATATATTTTTTTTTGTGTGTGTCCATTATTTGGAAGGTCTACTTTACATATTGGTATTTGGAAAGCAGATTTTTACATTTACTCAGTTTTTTTTAACTTTAACAATGACCATGTTGGGAGGGTTCACAAACTTTCTCACAGCACTGTATATAATGTTTATGGGGGCAATGCGTTTGCAGTTCTTGTCCTTTGGACAAGTAGTCAAAGGTTTATAAAACCAAGAGACCAGCTGTTCACTCAAGCATCCTGTAAACCTTTAAAAACCCTGTTTGTATGTTGATCGTGGGCAGACCACCAATCCCCTTTTGGGTTGCAGGTCGTTCTGTCCCACTGCAGTATGAATCATTCCTCTGTGACTCTGTGATCTGTCAAGACAATGGATCACTGCTACACTCCCTTTACAAATTAATTTCTATGGCAGGCTTCTAGAAATCAGGAGATTCAGGGTCTCCTAACGAATCATGTTATCCTTCTAGTCTGCTGCTATTCAGAGTATACTAACTGGAGCTATATCTGTCTAGTTTTCCTCCTCCGCAGGACTTTTTCACCACAAGCTGCACCAACAGAGCCAGAAGGACACATCAGCTCAGCTCTTCAATGATCAACAACAGAACATCAGTGATGTTAACATAATGAATGGATTAAGAAGCGGTTTGCATGATCTCATGTAATTTCCTTACTGTGTTGGTGAAGCTTGTCTCCTGGTTGGATGCGTTGGCCAAAGCGCCGTATGTGTTTCTCTGCAGTATCGCGTTTTTCATAGAGTTGATGAAACTGGACTTTCCTGCTCCAACGGGTCCGTACAGAAGAATCCGGAGATGTCTGATGCCATCGCCCTCAGGTTTGAACTGTTGGATAAACTCAAGATTTTCTGCGTCTCTGTTTCAAAGAATTCAGAGGAAAAGAGGAAGTAAGTCAGTGATGGAGTCAGTGAAGGCACCATGTGCACTATTTATATGTTTTAATTAGGGCTGTCAAATTAACGCGTTAATTTCGATTAATTAATCACAGAAAAATTAACGCGATTAAAAAAATTAACGCAGATTAATCGCACTTCTATAATGCCCTTTGACCCGGTGCAAAAGTGGTGAGCAGCTCGGTGAGCTGCACCTGTAGCTTACAGCCCGCACGGGTGAAAGGGAGAGAGAAGCAGAGAAAAGGGCGGGGCCGAGGGCTCTATGGAAAATAAGCATGAAGGTAGGAAGACATCTTACTTTATTCTCCGCAGTGTCTGGGCATTATTGATTTAGTGGTTCAACAATATAGGTTCAAAACAGTAGCCTATCTCTCAATCTTCATCTGTGTGTCTCAATTTTGTTTGCTAGCTGTCTCGTCTCCCGCTGCCCGCCCCGTGTGTGTGTGTGTGTGTGTGTGTGTGTGTGTGTGTGTGTGTGTGTGTGTGTGTGTGTGTGTGTGTGTGTGTGTGTGTGTGTGTGTGTGTGTGTGTGTGTGTGTGTGTGTGTGTGTGTGTGTGTGTGTGTGTGTGTGTGTGTGTGTGTCAATATTTTTGCCTATGAGTACGACGATGGTGAATGAATCGGCATAGGCAGCGCTGTCTGTTGTGGAGACAGAAGTTACGAGAGAGAGAGAGAGAGAGAGAGAGAGAGAGAGAGCGAGAGAGAGAGAGAAACAAACTGTAGGCTATACAGCTGTTTATAAACAGGTATAAAAGTGTCATAAAAGTATGCGATTAATTTAGATTAATTAATCACAGAGCCTGTAATTAATTAGATTATTTTTTTAATTGCTTGACAGCCCTAGTTTTAATATCTAAATGACATAATAATGATTGTACTCCTTAGTGATTTTTCAATGTGTCTGTTCATGTATTTCTGTCTGTCCATCCATGGAGAGGGATACCTTCCTCTTTCACTCCCCCTGAAAGTTTCCCAACATATTTCACCTTCAACTCTTGTTGATATTTTTACCAAGCACAGTGTTATTTGAGGGTCAGAGCTAAAAGAGGCTGTGATCCTCTGTCCCATTGGCCCCGTGTCTGATCGAGACGATGGAGGAGACAATTGATTATGACAATAAATAGTTTTTTGCTGGTGTGGTGGAAATTAGAGGTTACAGGGTAAACACTTTTGAAGGTTACGGTCACTGAGGAAGAGACAAAAACACCTATAAATGGACATGTGTTTGACTTGTTGTTGCGGGGATGATCTGTCTATTTGTAGATATTAACAACACGTGATACACCCCACACACAGATATGAAACACTGTTCTGTAGCTTTAAGAGCTAGAACTATGCTGCCTCTCACAACCTGCTGCTACCATGCACCCACCAAGTCCTCTGTATGTCATGTCTGGATCTCCTCAATAAACCTGAAACACCATGATGCAAGTCCAATGCTCTTCGAGTCTTATTTCAAGCCATGGGGAAATTCGGCTCTACCACATTTGGCGTCACGAACAGGATAAAAATAACAGAGTGGAACTAGTTGAAAAACGACCGGGAGCGGCGGGGTTGTCTGCTGTGATCGCCAGTGCCACTGGCAGAAAGCCTGGGCTGGGATACAGGGAAGCACGTCGTCGGGGTCAGGTAAATTCAGCTCTACCACATTTGGCGTCACGAACAGGATAAAAAGGCCTGCAGGAGACTGGAATAAAGATGGAGGAAATCATATCAGGAGTCCACCTACCGGCCTTGGAGAGAAAGCGTCTCAATGTACAAACGTGCTCTCAACGTAGCAAAATCGGCCTACTACTCTTCTCTTATTAATAGTAACTAGTGCTAATCCTCTAGCCTATTCTTTATGGGCAAAGCAGGTGAAAATGTTTTTTATTGGTAATTGCAGCTTGAAGGCAGCAGCATTTATCTTTGCAAACAAAATGAAGGGCGTTTTTGCATCTTACATAGTCTTTAGCTTTTTTAGGTGTTAGTTTCTAACGAATTTAAAACATTCTGTGTAAGCGATCATGTTTACATTCACCGGTATCAGAGCTATCCGAGACCGTGCTAGTTTAAATGGAAAACGCTATTGACACGCTAACTGAAATTAGCGTCACGGTCGCGGAAGTGTTTAACTATACATTAACTCTATAACAGTGAAAATAGCGTAACGTGCGATCTTTAACACTAAAGTGGACAGGTTTGAGGAGTTGGTGATCTCTGTGGAAAGGTTTGAGAACGTTTTGTTTGGAAAGTTGGGTGCATTGAATGAGGAAGTAACACAGGCTGTGTCGCTCGGTCTGCAGTGTGTGTCCCGTTCGTAAATTCATGCTTTGGTCACAGCGGCCAATCAAATCAGAGGGAGGCGGTTTAGCCGGAGACTACTCAGACTACTACCCGTCGTTACTTTGGCCTTCAGTGCGCGCATGTATTCGCTGCCAGCATGATATAAACTTAGATATAACTTCTACATATTTGGTCCAAAAAACCTCACAATCAATCAAGGAAGCACACCTTCGTGCCGTGCGCAAGCCATATCCGGAAGCTCAGGCCGATCTGACTAACAGTCCGAGAGATATGCGAGCCACAGACAGACAGACAGACAGACGTTTCTTGCTAGATAGATAGATAGATAGATAGATAGATAGATAGATAGATAGATAGATAGATAGATAGATAGAGTAATCCAAAATCCGGCTCTACCACACTGGGATTTTTCATCAGTGGATCTTAATGTCTAATATAAGGGCAGAGGTATTTGTTTAGCCCACTGAGGCAGCTGACTATTTGTGATATTAGGCTTTAGAAATAAATGAATAATAATACATTTGCAGTGTAGCAAAGCGAAGCTGATGTGTTCAACAGAGAAATGGCTGTGATTGGTCCGTTTGAGTAAACTCACCCCCAGTGTGCGTTCCTCCATGGTACATCAAACACTGAGGAGAAAATTATGGAAATAAATCAGAAATGAGCCAATATAGACTAAGTCACGTGTCAAACTCAAGCCCCGTTTCAGTTTTCTGAGGGCTGTGAATAGGTGAATCTATGTGGCTAATAGCATGCTAATATTGATGATTGATTGTGTCAAGTGTCTAAGGATGAATGCTAACATTATCTGGTTTTCTAACTTTTGCCTTAAGTAACAATATAGCTAACCAGCTAACATTAGCTAGCCGCTGATAGCCCACCCCTTTCGTTTCCAGTGGTAGCTTGGCATTTCATCACCAATGTCAAGTGTCATAAATAGTTAGCACTGTTGCTGGGTCACATCATGTGATTTGTTTTGAATATGCAGAAAGTTTTGAAAAACCCAGGGGAATAAATATTGTGGCTTAATCCAGAATGCCTGAGAGCCCTACTTCATTATATTCCTTATAATTATTTCTCCAAGAACCTGAATGTTGTCTTTTCCTTTTCAAAAATAAAGACATGTCCACCATAAATTGATGCAGAAAAGGCGCAGATTGGTGGATGAAAAAACCACCAGAATGCAGGAAATTAATTGTTTGATGCTCAAAAATGTCTGGGGAAGCATCCCCCACCTATAACTTGGCCCCCAAAATGTTGAAACTAAACTTGGACTATGCCCACTATGTTGTTTTAATTTTGGATAAAAAAGAAGGCATGTCAGTAAACGACATGTCTGGCCCTGGCGATTCTCATTTTGAAGGAGTGGCCCTTTGTGAAAATTAGTTTGAGACCCCTGGAATAAGTTATGAACATCATGTATGATTCTCTTTGAATTAGGAATAAATAAAGTTTATATCTTACGTGTAGGCGGCTCTTTCATTCAGGAACACATGAAACAGTAAAACAAGATGTTAGCAAAGCTAAATATGAAACAACAGGAACAGTAGAATAGAAATGATAGAAATACTAAATAACTACCTACTAATTCACCCTAATGTATGCATGAAGTTTAATTTAATAAATCTAAACTGGAGGCGAGTCAGGGTGTAGACCCCCCCCCCCCCCCCCCACACACACACACACACACACACACAGCAGACCCAGGTTAGAATCCAGCCCCCATTTCAACTGGGGATTGTCTTTTCAATATGTCTAATAAAGCGAAAAAATGCCAAAAAAAAATCTTTAAAGAGCGCCTATTATGCTATTTTTCCGGTTCACACTGGCATTGCAGTAAAGCCTCTCTGCGAAAAACTTCCTGATTAGAGCAAGCCCCGACCACAGCGAGTTCTACCAGCATCCAATGCAGAAGTGACAGAAACTGCAGTTCACCGAATGGCCACTAGAGGCAGGTACCAAAACAGAACAATCTCTCATTGACCTCCATTTTAAATATGCCGTTTTCACAGCATTATTAAACCTACTTAAGGCCTGGTACAAAAAGCATTCTGGTCTGTATGTTTAGGTCAAATCTCCATGACAACATTGAGGGGGGTGTATTTTTTGTTCCAGGCTAGTTTTTATTCTATTGGAGGTTAAAATGTATGAATAATTAGGGGCGTGATCTCTTGAGTGACAGCTAGCTGCTCGCTGGCCCTTTTTTGGTAAGAGGAAATGAGGCGGAGTCAAAATAGGCCAGGGGTTATTGTTAAAACAGGTGCCTTTTTGAGAAATGTTTTGCCATTGTTTAAGTGATGTTTTTGTTTTGTTTTGTTTTGTTTTGTTTTTTCCTTGCCGTGCACCATTGTTTTGTTTTGTAATGATTTCAGTTGAATTGTGTGCTCCATGCCATGTGCTATGGCCGTGAGCCGTAATAAATAAATGAAATGAAATGAAAATCTCACAAGATGGCGGCGCGCTTAGACCAGGACGATAAGATGCAGTTGGAATAACTGAGGTCAGCCCGGATGCTACATCCATTTTACATGATATCTGTGGTTTTACAGCCTAAACACAACTCTCTTTAGGATCCTGAGTTGAGGGAAGAGCACGGCAGATTTGAGCAGGCAGGGGGAGGGCGTGACAGGGACAGGTCTGAGCGATTAGCAGCATGACCATACATGGAAGATCTGATTGGTTCAACGTCACGCCGCAAACAGCAACAGAGTTTTGAGGCTGTGCACAGCCTCCCCAGACAGTAAGCAGGGAATACGTCTAAATGCATGTACATCATTATTTGACACCTTGCTATTGTTTAACATGATTTTAAAACACTATTACAACATTTATATGTCAGAAAAGTCGAAAAGTATAATAGGTGCTCTTTAAAAGTACTGAGAGCTTCAGCAGAGAGACAGGAGGCAGAAGTGAAATGTGTTATAGTCCTTTCAGAATCTTAACCACTTCACTCTGACAAACTCAATCAGGTCAAACTCTCGACCACATTTTATTACACTCTATTAAAATGTTTGGAAAATCTGAAAATAACTTAAAAAACAGATAACAAATATTCAATGTTCAAGGTTTTTCAATGAAATTTAAATAACAGAAACATTCAGTCAGTTTAGTGAAAGAAAAGTGTTCTTACCCTCGACTCTACTCCCGCTACCTCCCATTTTTGCAGGATAAGAAGCACAGGTGCACAATGTGTTTATATATAACCAGCCCTACCCCTCCACACACACACACACACACACACACACACACACACACACACACACACACACACACACACACCCCTGATAACCACATGATTTCAGAGTCCCACAGCTTCTCTTAAACTTCCACTTTATTTGCTTTCACTTTAATTTTATTACAGTTTTTACTCCTAAAATATCAAATGTTACAAATAGAACTTCCTGAACTTTCAGGGCTGTAATAATTACAATTTTGCCGAATGCTTTGACACATGTCGTTGAAATTGTCTCACTGTCAAAACTTAACACACAGGCCTCTTGATAACTCTTTCAAAACAGCAACAGCAAATAGATGTGCTTTATGCAAAAGACGTCTGTTTTAAGAATTTGTAAGGTTTTGACTTTGTTTGAAAAGATTGATCCACTAGTTCATCTAGACACATGAAAACTAAAATAGAACGTTTTATGAAAAACAAGTTTGTATTGCAATTTCATGGTTTTGGCAACAAAAAAACACAACGAATAGGTAGGATCGCTGTTCAACAAGTAATTTAGTGTGTCACTATAAACTCTGAAACAATTACAGTAAAATAAAAAAACAGTGTTGTAAGGAATGGGGTGGGTGGCATACGAATCCTTTTATGGATACCGCCTCCTGTTTGCGTCTGGCCACATCACCTCATCAACAGCAGAGTCATCCTTTGAGAAGCAACTGCGAAAATACAGTGCTGCTCGAAAGTTTGTGAACATTACAGAGACATTCAGTAATTGTCCTAATTAATACTAAACTAAACTTATAAATGATCATGTATACTCCAATTCATGACATTGACTTGTCAAATAATGGATTCAAACTAAAATAAATTACATATTCTCATTGTTAATTAAACATAAGAGATCTATTAACAAAAAAGTCAAATTTCATGTGTGCAGAAGTATGTGAACCTCTTCAGTTAATAGGATATTTCACCTCCTATAGCTGCCATAACCTCAACCAAATGGTGTCTGCAACGACTAATCAGTCTTTCACATCTGTTTTGGCCGACTTTTGGCAACTCCTCCTTGAAGAATGCAGCCAGTTGAGTGAGGTTGGCCAGGTTTCGGTTCTGAACTGCACGCTTCAGGTCCAGTCAAAGCATTTCAATTGGATTACAATCTTGACTTTAACACGCAATGTTGTCTCTTTAAAGATATGTTTGGCATTTTTATGCTTTATTGATAGTGTAGAGACAGAGTTGAAATGGGGCAGAGAGGGGAGTGACATGCAGAGGACGACCTCGGGCTGGAATCAAACCCGGGTCCGCTGCTGGCCGAGGCCCATGGGGGGGACGCCCTACCAACTGAGCTAAGGGCGCCCCCTCAATGTTGTCTCTTATAAAAATTAAAAACAGAAGCCTTACCGGACTCCAGCCCGCAGGCCGGTCTTGGGCAGAAAATCTGGGGGGCTGTACCTTTCGTAATAGGTCCATTGGCCATAAGAGGGGGAAGCTGCTGCAAATTGACGTCTTTGAAAAGTACCATAGCTCTTTGTGACGTTACTATCCACATTGTAGAACCCAAAATACTCCCACACGCTGCTGCTCATATTTTTTGGTCCATTTTGGTTGCAAAGCAACAACGTTAACATCATGATTAACATTAACTTCACTGTAAAAAAAAAATATTGTAAATTTACAGTAAATTACTGGCTACCTAATTGCATTGCTTTCACAGTAATTTCCTGTACACATTTTCACAGTAATTTACAGTAAATAAATCACAGTAAATTACAATAAAAATACAACTGCATACAGTATCTTCACAGTTACCATGCCCATGGAACTACTGTGATATAGCAATATATATCTGTGTTATTACAGTGCCTTGCAGTACTTAAATTACAATTAATAGCTATATTTTTAAATTTTTACTGTGAAAGTAACGCAATTAGGTAGCCAGTAATTTACTGTAAATTCACAGTTGTCTTTCCCATGGAATTACTGTGATATAGCTTTAAAAACATGCGTCTAAAGTAAAAGGAAAACAAAGAAAACAGGCAATTTGTTCAATTCAATGTTTATTTACACATTAAATTTAACTTTTTCAAACAAGTTGGAAGATTCGGAGAACCTTATAATCTGTAGAAATAATTACATTTTTAAGCCTAAAAATCTGAACTTGTGTTTTTGTGACGTAAACATTTGATCTAAGTAGTTTTGTTTTCACATTAACTAATACAATATACTGCTGTAAGCAAAGTGTTGTAATGTTTCTGTGTGTTTCACAATTTCAAGCACATTTCAAAACCTTGAAAACACAACATTTTGAATCAAACTTTATGAACCATGCTTTCAACTATAAATGTACAATAGTTATTCATCTTCCCACTGAGTAGCAGTTTGGTTTGGCAGGGCACGGTAACCCATAGGTCTGAGTGGCAGAGATCACAAATCAACCTATGGCAGCTGTCACTGTGACATGTGGTATGCCGGTTAATTTCATTTGCCACAGGATTTGCTGTGCCCTGCCATTGTAATAATAATTTAAAACTAGAAAATTCACGGACATTTTAAAAGTGCAGGCCCCACCCCCACCCCCCATGGTCAAAAAATAAATGAATCATGGCTGACCCCTATGGTCCAAGAGGCTTTATTGTGGTGCACCATGAGCTGTACGTGTGTTTCTGAGCTATGGGTCTCTTGTGTCGCCCCCTATATGGATTGGGCTTTAAAAGCCTTGGGAGACATGCTACCACACATGTTCTGCCATTTCCAGCAAGTTTCATGATGATAGGATTACTGATGGGTAAAGAGGGTTTACGACAGGTCAAACTGATAGAACAGTGAGACAGCGCCCTCTGCTGGATCACAAGAGAATATTCAAGATTCAAGATTGTTTTATTGTCATATGCACAACAATTACATAGTAGTCTCTGGCAATGAAATTCTTAAGTCTTGGGCTCCTCCAACAGTGCAATAAGAAACTACGTTTAATGGTCTGATATGCTTGTGAGACTGCAGAACACATATCCAATGGGAAATTACAGTTCGAATATGAAATTTTCACCCCACCTTCGAACGAATACTCCAATATCGAATACAAAGAGACAACCCTACTACCCGTGTTAAATCTTAAAGTGTGAATAAACCATAGATAGTAAATAATAGGAATAAACCAGTGTTGATACTGATGGAAAGTGGAATACTGCAGTGTTAATAGATTGCACCAGGGGGCAGCAGTTAGCTATAATCAGACACAAACACATACACTGTTTAAAAAAAGCCCTACTAACATCCTCCCCCCTCGCTGGGTGTGAAGCTTCAGTGAGCACATCTTCCCATTGAATGGCCTATCCTCTCTCAAGATCTACAATGGGAGAGAGAGAGAGAGAGAGAGAGCTTTATCAGGAAATGCCTTTATCAGAACAAAGCAGTGAAGTAGAGTGTGTAGTAGCTCAGAAAATCCCCAAGAAGAGCCCAAGAAATGTTTCAGTTGTTGATTCTACTGCTAAGAGAAAACCTGGACGTACAGCAGAAGGTATAGCCTAAAATC
>NC_137216.1:30414242-30416742 GCF_949987685.1 Ammodytes marinus | reverse complement strand
CCATAATCCTACCCCTTTCACCCCATATCAACTCTGTACTATCTAATAAAGCTTGAAAAAAATGCAGAAAAATTATCTTAAAAAAACATGATTAAAAACATGATAAAAACATGATTAAAAACTATGATAAAAGCATCATAAAAGCAAGATAAAACCATGACAACGTTTGATAAAAGCCTCATAAAGCTTATTAATCATGACCCAGCTATCGGGCTGTGTGGGATATGTCTGTTCTAGTTGTTCCTCTAGAAAAGAAATAACGGAAGTGTTCAAACAAAGGAAGGAAGCTCAGACCTCCTCTCAGCTACTAACACAAACACTTTGTTTCTCTCAACTTCCTCCCAACAGTTCAATCCAACACACACACACACACACACACACAGTCTCTCACGCGCACGCACACACACACACACACACACACACACACACACACAGTCTCTCACGCGCACGCACACACACACACACACACAGTCTCACACGCGCACACACACACAGTCTCACACACAGTCTCACACACACACACACACAGTCTCACACACACACACAGTCTCACACACACACACACACACACACACACACACAGTAGTAGGGTCTCCTAACGTCCTACTCATACTAAAAGCCCTATTTAGTATGGACGCAGAAGTTTTTTTTTAAATTCTTTATTGCTTCTGTATACTTCAGTGTAAACGGTCCGACGAACCTTGCATACACAATGGATGGTTAAGTAGACAGTATGTAGTGTATACATGTTGAGTATGTAGGAGGGAGGACGTTAGTAGGGCTTTTAGTATGTAGTATATACATGTTGAGTATAGGAGGGAGGACGTTAGTAGGGCTTTTAGTATATAGTATATACATGTTGAATATGTAGGAGGGGGGACATTAGTAGGGCTTTTAGTATATACATGTTGAGTATGTAGGAGGGAGGACGTTAGTAGGGCTTTTTAGTATGTAGTATATACATGTTGAGTATGTAGGAGGGGGGACGTTAGTAGGGCTTTTAGTATATAGTATATACATGTTGAGTATGTAGGAGGGGGGACGTTAGTAGGGCTTTTAGTATATAGTATATACATGTTGAGTATGTAGGAGGGAGGACGTTAGTAGGGCTTTTTAGTATATAGTATATACATGTTGAGTATGTAGGAGGGAGGACGTTAGTAGGGCTTTTACAACACAGCCTTATTTTGAGCCACTCATTTTACCCACAAGCCTTTGCAGTATTTACCTTCAGACACACATGAGTTCACAGGATCTACAGTTGGTAATGTTCTACTACAACAACAGAAACTGATTCATGTCCGAACACGTATTATGAAATCACACATATTTTCATGCATTTGTAATCCGTCTCCCGCCGGCCTGCGGGCCTGAATATCACAACACGTATTCTCTCTCTTGTATTTATTCATAACATCCAATGCATTTTATTATCATGGTGGTGTTGCCTTTGGTTGAATATAAATGAATGGATTTTTCTTATTATTTTATGGCTAGGGATATATGCTTACTGTCAGGGATATGGAACTTTGAAAAACAGTATGGGGTGCTCAGGTGGTGTAGTGGATAGAGAGCGTACCATATTGGCTCCGGCCTTCGTTGCAGTGGTCGCGGGCTCAAATCCGACCCGTGGACCTTTACTGCAGGTCATCCCCCCCCCCCTCTCTCTCTCTCTCTCTCTCTCTCTCTCTCTCTCTCTCTCTCTCTCTCTCTCTCTCTGTCTCCCCATTTCAACTCTGTACTGTCTAACAAAGCTTGAAAATGCCAAAAAATAATCTTAAAAAAAACAACAACTGCATGTTATTACAGTGTGTATTAGCTACTGCAGTGTGAGTGTAATGGATAATGTTGTATGGATATGTTCTTCCAATATGTCTGTTAGAAAGAGAGCCAATCTGTTGATGTTTGTATGTATTAATATTGAATGAAATTATTTGATTTTTTTTTTATTTGATTCAATTTATTTCAGACATATCAAACATACAAAACAAAATGAAAAGCATGGAAATACAATAAACAAATTATGTTTTCACAAAAAAAAAAAAAAAAAAATGATCTGTATTGCTGAGATATGCCTGAAAACGAGCAGGAAGAAGTATACACTTATTTAATCCTACCCCTTTTCCTAATGCCATTCCTTATATGTATATGTAATAGACCAATGTTTGAACACCAAAATCACAATGGCTAAAAAGTCATATAAAAACGCCTGACTTGAATTTAATTTGAAAACTTTGAAAAAAAATATATATGAAAAAAGGAGGCACTGACTAGAATCAACAAAACTTGAAAGTTCGTCATAGTCACTAAAGGCAAGAAATCAAAACGACAGTCTGACTGTCCACATACATAACAATGTTGTTTAGGTTACTTTAAAAAACATAGCTAAACACTAGCACATAAATAAATAGATATATAGATAGATAGATAGATAGATAGATAGATAGATAGATAGATAGATAGATAGATAGATAGATAGATAGATAGATAGATAGATAGA
>NC_137216.1:30401742-30406742 GCF_949987685.1 Ammodytes marinus | reverse complement strand
ACATCGACGAAGCCTCCATATGAAAACAAACGGGGATGCGACGGATGTAAAAGCAAGAGGCAAGATCAAGGAGCCATGTTAGGATGAAATAAGAGAGTAAAAGTATGTCCCAATAGTATGCCTACTGCATCCTAACTAGATTCTTTTTATCGTCGGATGTAGTATGTAGAATAGAAAAAAGAAAGAGTATGAGATTCGGAACGCAACCATGATTTAGGCAATTATGTTATGAGGCTAATGATACGATACATGTACTGATGTTTAAAGCTAAAGTGCGTAACTTATGTCGTCGCCATTGAGGAATTCTGAGTCATTACAACAACACTGTCTGTCGGTGCATCGCCATCTACATGAGGTAAAGCCTTCAGTGGTCGCGCATGGATTTTATACCTTCTGCTGTACGTCCAGGTTTTTCTTTCTTAGCAGTAGAATCAACAACTGAAACATTTCTTGGGCTCTTCTTGGGGATTTTTCTGAGCTCCTGCACCAGTGTCGGGGGGGTGGGGTGGGGGGACACCAGTTTGTAAACGCTGCCATACTGAGAAATACAGAGAGAGTTTTGTGGAGCTGATAATAGGCTTAATCAACTTTGTGTCAACTCGTTTGGCGATGATGGCTTGAAAGTAACGGACATTCATTTATATGGAAAAGTTACGCAATATCAATCACAACCTGATATATCCAAGTTATTAATCATGAGCCGTCATATTTTTTTCGTATTTTAATTTAACGGAAGGCGTAGTTCTCGATTCCAATTTCATAATTAGTTTTTCTTTGCCTCAAACATACAAGAAAAATAAGAAAACAGAAGCTTTGAAAATCAAATATATTTACTGTAAAGATCTTGTCTGTCTGTCTGTCTGTCTGTCTGTGTGTGTCTGTGTGTGTCTGTCTGTCTGTGTGTCTGTCTGTGTGTCTGTCTGTCTGTCTGTCTGTCTGTCTGTGTGTGTGCCTCTCTCTGTCTGTCTCTCTCTTTCTGTCTCTGTCCGTGTGTGTGTGTGTGTGTGTGTGTGTGTGTGTGTGTGTGTGTGTGTGTCTGTGGAATGCAATAATACCAGAGAGTATCATTTAGAATATGGAATTACACTGCAGCTGAAAAGTCCTTGCACAACAACAGCGGCTATGAAGGTAATAGAAGAGAAAATAATATGATATTAAACCTGCAGTGTGTAGAATTTTGGGTTTTATTTCCTAGCAGATTTTGTAGAAAGTAATTATAATATCCATAAGTACGTTTAATTTAGTGCATAATAGCTGAATTTTTTTTTTTAGATTTTTTTTTCCCCCTTAGAAAGGGTCTCATATACGTCCATATTTCTGCATATCTTGGACCAAGGCCTAGTGCCGCCATTTTGAAAGTGTCATAGTTGGAATGTCATCAGGTGCATTGTTTAAAATTTAGAATTGTTCTTGTCCTTGAAGACCACTGTAGCTTCTGTTATTATTCAAAAGGGTTGGGGTTACCCAGGGAGCGTTGCATTCTAGAACTTTCTAGAACTTTCTTGATGATGTCATATTACACACTGCACCTTTAAAAGTCAAATGTCCCCTTATGTTTCTAAGAAGTTTGTTATGTTAAGCATATTGTCAAATGCCTCTGTGATGTGCTTTAATGTGAAATACACTGTAGGGAACACTGTCTCCCCATTTCAACTCTGTACTATCTAATAAAGCTTGAAAATGCCAAAAAACTATCTAAAGAAGAAAGAAAATTCAGCACATTCTTTAATGACGGGGTGAAATGAACGATTCTGCACACACACACACACACACACACACACACACACACACACACACACACACACACACACACACACACACACACACACACACACACACACACACACACACACACACAGTATTTATGTCTCCTGGCCTGGTCCTCAGACACTTGTCAGACGTTCTTTAATAACCGCTCTGATCCGCCAACAACACTGTTACAGCTGATTGCTGATGTAGATTTCATTAACCTTAGGAACCTTCTGTGTGTGTGTGTGTGTGTGTGTGTGTGTGTGTGTGTGTGTGTGTGTGTGTTAAAGGTGCAGTGTGGAATATTTTGTGGCATCTAGTGGTGAAATTGTAGATGTCAACGCTCCCTTGCTAACCCCTTAGAATTTACAGAAGCTACGGTGGCCTTCAAGGACAAGAAGCTATAGTTGCTAAAGATGGCATCATCCACCACTGCCTCAAGTCTTTCCACAATATCAAGTGATGAGGTGAAGATGTATTTAGTTATTTATTCTATAGTACTTCTTCTTCTTCTTCTTCTTGGTCTTCCAACAGGTGCATTTCCCCAGGACGCCCACTATATATAAAAACCTGTAAGGCCTTCAGTTAAGTTTGTCCGTTCTGTGCTACTGTAGAAACATGGCGGTGCAACATGGCGGCCTCAGCGCCCCGCTCCTATGTAGATATAAAAGGCTCATTCTAAGGTCATGAAATTCAAGCGATTATACAATAATTAAAATATCCCCATTAATATTATATTATATTTCTACCAAGTCTGTTATGAACAAAAAGGCCAATAAATGCTACACACTGTCGCTTTAATGAGTCTTGCCTGTGGAAAACAGTTGAACAGTTTCAGATTGTTTTTACTTATGTCTTAGAAAAATCCTACCTCATCCCTTCGTTTGGTTACACAGCTAGAAGCTAGACCTGAATGGACTTCATTGTTTGAGTGAATGCATGTGATTCAAGATAAGCCACCCCTCAACCCCCCCAGACACATACAAACACACACACACACACACACACACACACACACACACACACACACACACACACACACACACACACACACACACACTTTCCTTGAGGGGTGAACGTGCATCTTGTGGTGTTGTGCTCACACAGATTACAGCATGAGTTATGACAACGAAGGCTTGGCATCAGACTGGCAGCTGGTACCCCCCAAACACACACACACACACACACACACACACACACACACACACACACACACACACACACACACACACACACACACACACACACACACACACGCAAACACAGAAACACACACACACACACACACACACACACACACACACACACACACACACACACGCAAACACAGAAACACACACACACACACACACACACACCTACACACACTGTCACACAAGCACACACACACACACACACACACACACACACACAGAACCACACTCTGTCATACACACACACACACACACACACACAGAAACACACACACACACTCACACACTCTCTCTCTCTCTGTCACACACAGACACACTCTGTCACACAAGCACACACACACACACACACACACACACACACACACACACACAGAACCACACACACACACACACACACTCTCTCTCTCTGTCACACACACACACTCTCTGTCACACACACACACACACACACACACACACACAGCCAGCTTTACGTGGCGGGGACTGAGGCCAGCCATTATTACACCAGGCGTGAGTCATGCTCTGCAGTAGCCTCGGTCGAGTGTCACTCAGGGATATGTCACAGTGAGGACAGTTTATCTCACGTTCATCTCTTAGCTGCACATTGTTTCTCTCCTGTGCTCTGAGCTAACGTCATGTGGTTAGTGGAAGGCAGCCCCTGATTGGTTCATGTAGTCTTGTGGGCTTTTTTAGATTTTTCCCATTAAACCTGCAGTGTGTAGAATTTTAGGTTTTTATTTCCTAGCAGATTTTGTAGAAAGTAATTATAATATCCATAAGTACATTTAATTTAGTGCATAATAGCTGAAATTTGTTTTTTTAATTATTTATTTTTTCCCTTAGAAAGGGTCTCATATATGTCCATATTTCTGCAAATCATGGACCAAGGCCTAGTGCCGCCATCTCGAAAGTGTCATAGTTGGAATGTCATCAGGTGCATTGTTTAAAATTTAGAATTGTTCTTGTCCTTGAAGGCCACTGTAGCTTCTGTTATTATTCTAAAGGGTTGGGGTTACCTAGGGAGCGTTGCATTCTAGAACTTTGTAGAACTTTCTTGATGATGTCATATTACACACTGCACCTTTAAGATAACATTGTGACAAACAACCCCAAAGTGTGTGACAACTTTCCCCGTGATGGGGTTGGTTCTCACAATGTGTTAAGAGTGTCTTTGATGATTAATTTCTTCTTTATTACAACGCGTTGGAAACTTGAGAGGGATACACATTTCAAGCCAACACCTTAAGCTTCAATTTAATGTAGGAATGACTATTGAAAGATGTTTTGGTGATGAGCAATTCACACTATAGAGTAAAAACTGTGCCTACCAACCCCGTTCTCCCCTATTTTACTAATTAGATTTGTATTTGATGAACAGAACGTATGCCTTACAGCTTACTACCTAAATATGCACCAAATGGTTTTATAACGTCTATTAAAAAAATGCAAAAGACCAAAATGTGGCCGGTGGCTAAAGCCCGTATCTCACTGGGCTGCGACTGTTTGCGACAAGTTGGAGACTGCATTCGCGAGGGAGTCTCTAAACTGTCTCCAAACGTTCGCGGGGGTTTTCTCAATTTCCTCGCATGAGTCGCAGAGCCGCGCAGTCCTGTCGCTTGAATTTTGAACATGTTCAAAAAAAGTGTGTCTCCAACTTGTCGCACACTGTCGCAGCCCAGTGAGATAGGGGCTTTAGTTATGTAACACTGACTGATGTAACCGTGGCAACCTCTACCTGTCTGTCATCAGAGGAAGTTTGTATTTTTTTATTGGATAGTACAGAGTTGATATGGGGAGACAGAGAGAGAGAGAGAGAGAGAGAGGGGGGGGGAGACAGAGAGAGAGAGGGGGGGGACAGAGAGAGAGAGGGGGGAGAGGGGGAGACAGAGAGGGAGAGCGAGAGCGAGAGAGAGGGGGGGGAGACAGAGAGAGAGATGGGGGAGACAGAGAGAGAGAGAGAGACAGAGAGGGGGGAGACAGAGAGAGAGAGAGACAGAGAGAGGGGGGGAGACAGAGAGAGAGAGGGGGGAGAGGGGGAGACAGAGAGGGAGAGCGAGA
>NC_137216.1:30384242-30389242 GCF_949987685.1 Ammodytes marinus | reverse complement strand
TCACTGATTTTGAAAAAAAAATATTTTGACAAAAAGCGTTCTTCAGAATCACTGACTACACCTTTAGTTAATTCCTCACACTAATGTATTGTTGTTTTGCTTGTTGTGCTACTTTTAAAGTGGGGCGACTGTGGCTCAGGTGGTAGAGCGGGTCGGCCGATGATCGAAGGGTTGGAGGTTCGATCCCCGCCCTGCCACCTGTGTCACGGTTGTTGTGTCCTTGGGCAAGACACTTCCCCCACCTTGCCTCGTGTGAATGTCGATAGTTAGCCTGCTGCTATCGGTGTATGAATGTGTGTGTGAATGGTAACGTGGGAAAGGAAAACAGGTCTCCCTTGTAAAAGAGTCTTCGGTCTCAATGGGATTTACCTGTATGAATAAAGGTTAAAAAAAAAGAAAGAAATTGCATTAATTTAGAAATAAATAATTTAAATCAGTCTTTGTCTATGCTAAACTAGAGTAAACAGTAGATTTGGGTTAGTGGAACACAAAGGGTTTGAGTGACAGTAAGAGCTTCAGTTACATCCATAATTCATCTCACTGTCAGTTTGAGGAAGAGGCTAAAAGTTCACTAGGACATCCCTGCTGCATCTCATTAAGATGATTTTACGTGTGTGTGTGTGTGTGTGTGTGTGTGTGTGTGTGTGTGTGTGTGTGTGTGTATGTGAGTGAGTGAGTGTGTGTGTGTGTGTATGTGAGTGTGTGTGTGTGTGTGTGTGTGTGTGTGTGTGTGAGAGAGAGAGTGTGTGGATGTGTGTGTTTATCGCTGATGGGTGTGTACGTGTGTATGTCTGTCTGTCTGTCTGTCTGTATGCACTGTGTGTGTGTGTGTGTGTGTGTGTGTGTGTGTGTGTGTGTGTGTGTGTGTGTGTGTGTGTGTGCGTGCGTGAGTGTGTTTGTGTGTGTGTGTATATCGCTGATGGGTGTGTGTATGTGTGTGTCTGCGCTTGTGTGTGTGTGTGTGTGTGTGTGTCTGTGTGTGTTTGTGTGTGTGTGTGTGTGTGTGTGTAGTGCTGATGGATTCCTTTTGTCAGTTTTTTAATTCTCCGCCTCTTCAAGCGCTCTGAGTCAAATTGGCTTTTACCACGGCTGACATTTTGAATTATGATATTAGGAAGAAGGACACAGGTGCAATTCATCATTTTAGCGATTTAATGATGTGTCCGTTTTGCTCTGTTCAATGTAGCATGACAGCGTGTGTGTTTTTCAAGTCGCTACGAGGAACTTTTTTAATATTTCTGAAACAGTCTAATTTTTCCTCTGATGATCATAAATTACATGTAACAGCAAACGAGACCATCAGTGCAAAGAATGCTATTTTTCATATAGTTTTTCTCAATGCCTTTGTCTTGGGTATACGCTCACCCAGGAACAACAGCTGGCGTATAGTAAAAACACTACCGCTTTTGGTCCAAAGGGGGGCGCTAGAATGAACACAAACTGAAAGTTCCTCGGAGAACCTTTAATGATTGTCACTGATGATCTCGAGTATAGATAAAGTTTGAATGAAGTGCATGGAAACAGAGAATATTTTTACGGTTGGCTGACGAGGAGAAGTCGGTGCATTGATAAAACCTGACAAAAAATGTAAGAGATTGGGGGTGCTCCGGTGGCGTAGTGGATAGAGCGTGTACCATATTGGCTCTGGCCTTCGTTGCAGTGGTCGCGGGTTCGAATCTGACCCGCGGACCCTTACTGCAGGTCATCCCCCTCTCTCTGTCTCTCTCTCTCTCTCTCTGTCTCCCCATTTCAACTCTGTACTTTCCAATAAAGCTTGAAAATGCCCAAAAAATAATCTTAAACATTTTTTTTTTAAAGAGATTCAGTAAATTATTGATTTTGTTCTTGAAGCGTGAGTAAGCCCCAACCACAGCGAGTTCTACCAGCATCCAATGTGGAAGTGACAAAGAAAAAGCAGTTCAGAGAGCGGCCACTAGGGACAGGTTTCATAACACAGCAATCCAGGTATTTCACAGTGGATGTATGGTTTGCTACACATCTCCGAACCCTTAAAGACCTACTTCACCGGTTTGAATATGAAGGTGTATTGAATTCTGAGATCCTATGTAGTATAAATGTGCGAAAAATCCTAGCCTGAGAAAAGGCAGAAAGAGTGTTTTTTTTAACCCTATATTTTTCTTTCTCGTGACATCACAGAAAGTGAAATATAGGGTTAAAAAAAACTTACTTTGTAAATATTACTGTGACATCACAGTAATATTTACAAAGTACTCTTTCTGCCTTTTCTCAGGCTAGGATGAACCGATTTTTTTTTTTTTTGCACATTTATACTACATAGGATCTCAGAATTCAATACACCTTCATATTCCAACCGGTGAAGTAGGCCTTTAAACCAACAGCCAACCAGTGTAAAGGACAGTGGGAAGTTGTTTAAATGCCAACTTCTTGTTTTGCAGCTAAAACACATTGAAAAAACAGAAGATCGCTATGTAAGAGGAACAAACATTGACCCTGCGTTCCAATTCCCATACTCATATACATGAGTATGCTATGTAGTATACACATGTTGAGTGTGTAGGAGGGAGGACGTTAGTAGGGCTTTTAGTATGTAGTATACACATGTTGAGTATGTAGGAGGGAGGACGTTAGTAGGGCTTTTAGTGTGTAGTATATACATGTTTAGTATGTAGGAGGGAGGAGGTTAGTAGGGCTTTTAGTATGGAGTATATACATGTTGAGTATGTAGGAGGGAGGAGGTTAGTAGGGCTTTTAGTATGTAGTATAGACATGTTGAGTGTGTAGGAGGGAGGACGTTAGTAGGGCTTTTAGTATGGAGTATATACATGTTGAGTATGTAGGAGGGAGGACGTTAGTAGGGCTTTTAGTATGGAGTATATACATGTTGAGTATGTAGGAGGGAGGACGTTAGTAGGGCTTTTAGTATGGAGTATAGACATGTTGAGTATGTAGGAGGGAGGACGTTAGTGGGGCTTTTAGTATGTAGTATATACATGTTGAGTATGTAGGAGGGAGGACGTTAGTAGGGCTTTTAGTATGTAGTATATACATGTTGAGTATGTAAGGAGAGAGGACGTTAGTAGGGCTTTTAGTATGTAGTATACACATGTTGAGTATGTAGGAGGGAGGACGTTAGTAGGGCTTTTAGTATGTAGTATGTTGAGTATGTAGGAGGGAGGACATTAGTGGGGCTTTTAGTATGTAGTATAGACATGTTGAGTATGTAGGAGGGAGGAGGTTAGTAGGGCTTTTACAACACAGCCAGGGACATTCAGTAATGTGTGTTCATCGGACCCTGAAGTCACTCTCTGTGTCTGTGGTGATTCCACTGTAACGTTATGCTGCTCTGCTGACTGTGTGCCCCGATCTCATCTCTTTAAACCACAGGGAGATATGGGGGGAGTGTGTGTGTGTGTGTGTGTGTGTGTGTGTGTGTGTGTGTGTGTGTGTGTGTGTGTGTGTGTGTGTGTGTGTGTGTGTGTGTGTGTGTGTGTGTGTGTGTGTGTGTGTGTGTGTGTGTGTGTGTGTGTGTGTGTGTGTGTGTGTGTGTGTGTGTGTGTGTGTATGTGTACTTGTATAAATATTTTTGTGAGAACCAATTTGAGTTTTCAACCTAAAAAGTGAGGACATTTTGTCCGGTTCTCACTTTGGGACAGGCTGTTTGAGGGTTAACACTAGGTTTTAAGGACAGGCCTTTAAAGGGCTGTTTAAGGGTTAACACTAGGTTTTAAGGACAGACCTTTAAAGGGCTGTTTGAGGGTTAACACTAGGTTTTAAGGACAGGCCTTTAAAGGGCTGTTTGAGGGTTAACACTAGGTTTTAAGGTTCAGGTATGAATTAGGTTTATGTTAGGGTTAGTGTAAGGGTTGGGGTTAGGCATTTAGTTTTGATGGTTAGGGTTAGGGTAAGGGGCTAGGGAATGCATTATGTCAATGAATGTCCTCACACGTATGGCAGTACAAACGTGTGTGTGTGTGTGTGTGTGTGTGTGTGTGTGTGTGTGTGTGTGTGTGTGCGAGAGAGAGAGAGAAAGGTAGAGAGAGGGGTCAGGTCAGATAGTAATCTCTGGGTGGTCCGAAGCCGCAGCTATCCAAACCTCATTCTAAACACAAAGCACTGTCTCCCTGTCTGACTGTCTCACTGTCTGACTGTCTCCCTGTCTGACTGTCTGACTGTCTCCCTGTCTGACTGTCTAACTGTCTCACTGTCTATCTGTCTCACTTTGTTACCCCCCCATTCAGAACAATGGTGGGTGTGTAGGGCTGCTGCTGTAAATCTAAGCTAATTGTAACAACAAACGACCTCCAACTGTCATGCAAATCAATCACCACAGTTGCCATTTGCAGTGTGTTGCCTGGTAATAAGTAGGGATGCACGTAGCGACTAATTCCCACGTGTAAAGGGCGCATTACAACAGCTGGCGAAAAACAGAAAAAAAATCTCTCTCTCTCTCTCTCTTTTACTAGCCCCCCCCCACCCTCCCCACCACACACACACACACACACACACACACACACACACACACACACACACACACACACACACACACACACACACACACACACACACACACACACGTTCATTCTCACACATTCTATCTTCAAGTCCAAGTGATAGGCAATACATTACTCACCGACTATATTTGCTGGAGCAGACTAGTAAAGTAAGGCAGCGGACATTTAAACAGATATGTCAGCCTTTCCTGGACTATATAACAGTACTGAAGGGACCTACATGACACCTTTTTGACTTTTTATTTTCTGCTTAACATTTACCTTTAGTTTAAACAATGTCCTTAGAAACCTGTTAAGTAGAGTACGCCATGTTAGTTGTTTATTTCGTTTTGTTTGTGTGTTCACTTTTACAGTTGTGTGTTTGTGTTCTAAAAAAAAGAAAAATACAAAAGCAAAATATTTGAATAAAAGAAAACTCTCCCTCTAGACTTATCTTAATAACATCTCTGAAGGGCTGAAAGACCTACTTCACCGGTGGGAATATGAAGGTGTATTGAACTCTGAGAT
>NC_137216.1:30354242-30361742 GCF_949987685.1 Ammodytes marinus | reverse complement strand
CAGACTCATACATTCACACCTTGGAGCTGCCACCACCGTTTTCTACTGTTGGCCACTTTGCAGCTCCACTGGAGCGGTTTGGGGTTAAATGCCTTGCTCAAGGGCACTTCAACAGTGAGTTTGAGGGAGGGGAGAGAGTTACTTATTCTCTTTAACCCAGTAGAAAAGGTGTATATGACCTTTTCATTTTGGACTTTTAACATTAAAATAATAATGGACATGGTCGCGGCACCAGTCACCACATACTGCCAGGTGACAAAGGGCCTGACGGAGCGTGTGTGCCGGCGGGTTCCTCCGCTCGACCCAGCCCCCTGTGCTGTCTGTGCCGTCTGTGGAGCGAGGTTGATGCCGCATCGCCCCAAAGGACGCTTTCACCACGAGGATGGCTGATAGAACGCACCAGTGTGCAGCTCAGCAGAAGGCTGTCATGAGTAGCTTTGTCCTGCTGGCCAGCAGCATCACTGCCATCGTCGTGGCCCCCGACTGTCTGGCTGAATGTGCCAACAAGCTGGCTAAGGTGACGGGAGCAATCCTCAGCCTCTGCACCACCAGCGTGGCAGCCCTTGATCCAGCGTAACCTGTGCCTTACAAGTGGCACGCAAAGCCGTCGACCAGTGGTGGAAGAAGTACTATTAAAGTAAAACTAGTAATACCTCACTGTAGAAATACTCTGTTACAAGTGAAAGTCCTGCATTCAAAATGTTACTTAAGTAAAAATACACAAGTATCATCATGAAAAGGACCTTAGTAAAAAAAGTAAAAGTACTCTTTATGCAGAATGGCCTATTTCAGAATATTATATTATCATATTAATGATTAAATTATCATTAATGTACATATCACTTTAATGTTGCAGTTAACACAGATGGTGAAAAACTTTAATTACTTTAGATAGGCTACTGCTGTGTAGCTTAATCTATAACAATATATGCTATTTTGTTTTATGATAATATTTTGTATTTATAATCTGAATCTGTGAAGTAACTAGTAACTGACGGAAGGCCAACCAAATAAATGTAGTGGAGAAAAAAGTACAGTATTTTCTCTGAAATGTGGTGGAGTAAAAGTGTAAAGTAGATTCAATTGTAATTACTCAAGTAAAGTAAAAGTACCTCAAAATTGTACTTAAGTACAGTACTTAAGTAAATGTAGCCTACTTAGTTACTTTCCACCACTGCCATAGACTGTACAGTCGATGCATATAACAGTGTGTGTGAAACACACTTCGGTCCTAACTAGACCCACTTTAATTTACCTTCCCGCTCCCCCATGATGCCAGGCATAACATAATGTTTGTGAAACACACTCGGTCCTAATAAGAACTATAACATAATGTTTGTGAAACACACTCGGTCCTAATAAGAACTATCGGCTCGTAACTCCGCCCCCTCCACACCCCATGCTCCACACAGACTGAAACGTGCTGTGTCACAAGGGAATGCTTCTCACTGCAGTGTGGCAGACAAAGAGGAGCTGTGGAACAGCAAAGACAATGGTAAGTTTTGAGTTATTCTACTATGTTCTCAATACAATATTGCATTGTTCAGTTGACTTACACACCGTTTTCACATATATTGCCTCTGCAACTTAAAAAGAGCTAAATTATTATGCAGTGGAATTTCACCGAGATGGCTAATGCTGGCTAGCTAATGTCTACACATTAGCTAGCCAGCATTAGCACATGTTCCAATGTTAAGTAAATGAGGTTGGCTAATGTTGGCTAATGCTGGCTAGCTAATGTCTACACATTAGCTAGCCAGCATTAGCCATAGCACATGTTCCAATGTCAAGTAAATGAGGTCTGAAGTGATGTTAGCCTACTACCAAACTATGATTTACACTCAAGGGACTTTATATATGTTTTAATCAATGTTGTTGTCAAAGAATGTGAGTATTATAGTGTGCCAAGACGAGTTTTAGAGGAATTTCTGGAACAAGGCTGATTTTTCATATTATTTTGTAAATGTAGATAAATAGAGCATGGTTGATAGAGAGCCAGGGAGACTGAAACACAGTATTGGTAGTGGAATATAATTTCAATTATGTATTTTCGCTTTTTAATCAGATTCCTCCTGTACACACTCTGTGTCAGAGGCCGTGTGGTGGGAGGGGGGAGGGGGGGGGGAGTGGAGCCGGCTGTCTCTCACACGTGCAGATAGAGAAAATGGCGGAGAGAACCAAGCAGTCCATAGTGTGGCTTTATTTCAACAGAAATTATGCATTAAATTCTCACCAGAGAATATTTGAATGAAATTATCATTGTTTTTTGTGGATAATCTAATATTGAGGAAAGTCTAAAATGTTTAATAAAATGGATCTTTGACCAGAAACATTTTTATTTATTAAGTCAAATATTATAACCAGCATTGCAACAGTGTAATGTGATATGTCAGGCCACCATTGTAAATGAAACTAATTTGTTGTTAATGACTTGACGTTTGACTGACTGTCATTTGTGCTTACAGGAGGATGGCCCCATGGTTAAATCTGAATTCTCTGAACGCCCAGGTGAGACATAATGTGATAATGTGAGGTTGTATAATGGGGTTTGTAGGAATTAGTTTGTAGTAGTGTAGACTATTTTACTGAAAAATAATCCTTAAAGCTAAACTATTTACTTTAGAGACATGAGCCAGATTTTTATGATCATAATGCTTTGATGCAAACTACATCACATTACTGTGGTGGCAGCTGTGGTGTAGTTTTTTTTCAGCAACTCAACCTTCATTGAAAAAAAAGCAATAAATCGATCTTTTTGTAGATGCATACCTCCTGTATAAGTCATCGTACAAATCAATTAGTGGTTCACAATCGTATCCCTAGTAAATATTATTTTTACTCTTTTTATTATTTTATTTTTATTACTCTATTTAGGTTTTATTGTTTATTCATTTGGGGTTGCTTTTTTGGCTATGTTTGGCTAAGTTGTCATCTTGAACCAGATTAACATTTTCATCTCCTGTCATTTTTGCAGTTGTTAATGGAACAGCAGACTCTGACTCTGAACAGAGGGAAGAGGTAGGACATTTCTCCTTCTTTGTTTGTGTTCTTAAAATCAACAGTTAAACCAGTTGTGTACAATAACACTCCCCCTGTGACTGTTCATAACACACAGATTAAAGAAGTCTCCCATATAAATGTTTAGGCCTCTACTGCATGTGGATGCTACTTTATCCTTGAGTGCAGAGTAACCACACTGGCCCTTTGACAGATCAGTTTGAGACCCCTGCTTTACTCTAAACTTTTCTGTACTATGTAGGCTCGAAGCTCTCACTTGTGTCGCCTTCAGAGACTGAAAGCACATCATAATGCGTGTGAGAGCCGATACGACATGGCACACATGGACAGGTTAAATGCAGAGAGGGAGAGGACCTTGTATTATCATACAATGGTTAGTTACTACACCTTTTTATAATGTACATCAGTGACTGTTTCCCTTTCATGATGCGCTATTGTCTGTCTCAATAATCAACACTAGGTTAATCAGTGGTAAGTTTGACTTCAGTTGTAGTGTAAATCTTAGCATTGTAAAGATTTCTTCAGACTTCCATCAATGTCAACTTTCTCTCTCATAAATTATAAAGAAAATACAACTCAGTTGTAAAGGACATTTCTTTATTCTTTCATTTATGTGTTGCTGGAAAATAATGTAATTATCATTTTGAGTGCACTTAAAAAAACAGATTTTCTGATGTTTTTTTTTTAGAAAATATACCAGTATTCCAGTAACAGTGACAGTGAGAATACTGATATCCTTGACCCCCCTCCAGCTAAGCTCAGAAGGACCAACAGTGTAGTTGTACGTTTATTTCATCACTTCACATGCTAACATAAAAAATGCCATGGCATCTATCAAGTGACTGCTAATGTCTCACTTTAGTCAAGCACTCAAATCAAATTGTCTTTCAAACATTAATATTTTTACTAAATCTTTGTTTTGTATTGACATTTCTGACCTTTAAATGCTTGTGATTTCACAAAATCAAGACGGTTTTAATGTAGGCCTCCTTTGAATGCTTCGCCTTATTTAATATTTTCTATTATTTTGCAAATTACTACAGAGAGACGTACGCTTTAACTTCCAGTTAGCCTCTCTCATAGACATTTAAAGATATTATTTATATGTCTATGGCCTCTCTCTATCATTAACTTAACATAAACATTCAGATTGTACTGATTGTGAGCATAATATGTACCAACTTGATTTGGTAGTAAATATAGTATTTCATTACTTACAGTTATAGTGAGGCTCAGACATAAGTCTACTTTGTGTTTCCAGGAGAGGCATCAGAGACTCAAACAGGGCACTTCAAAGCAGCAGCTTGAACGAAAGCAAGACTTACAAGGTAAGGATGTGGCGTGGCCCTTACATTTCCCACCCTGATATTTACATTTGTGTAAAGGTATAATCAAGGTCCAATGTTTCTATTTATCATGTGTACTATTACAGGGAAGCAGATCTCCCTTCAACAATGCTAATCAAATGTATATAAGAACTAAAGGAAGATTGCACAAGTAACAACAAAATGATAATCTAAATTTAAAGTAGTGCAAGTCAAAGGTGCTGTAAGCGGAATGGTTCTTTTAGCTAACTTCCTGTCAGTGACTGCAGTTAGCAGTCCCCTCGCTTGTCCCTACGTCACCACATTAATGCACTGCGGTCTTCAAGCAGCGAGTTATCTAGCATCATCTCAGATCCATATGTGTGATAAAACATGATAAAACCCATCAAAACAGACTTTGGGAAGGATTTTTACCTGCTCCGCCATTGTAGGCGCATAAACATTCACCCGTCTGTTGCTCTGCATGTGCACCGGCAGTGAGACGGGTGCCGGTTTGTAGCGTTCTCTTTTCTGATTGGTTATCAGTAGTGGGATCCCCCAAAAGTTTATTTGCCGATTACATGCAGAGCAAGTGACTGAGAGATCTGCTTATGAAACGCACATACTATATGAGTGATCACTGTATGAATGAAAAGCGATTTAACACTTATATTAACATAAATAAATCGCTTACTTCGCCTTTAAGATAAGGAATTAAATATAACAATTATAAGAAAAAAGTAAACAGCTGATTTTAGACCATGAATAGTCTCCTATGTGGACTTACATCATCACACATGAAGACAACTAGGCTCATTGAATCCACAAGAATCTCATCTGTACTCAGACCCAATGTATGCCCTTCAACACTGTTTATGGACCCTCTATGCAGAAATATAACAATAGTCCATTTCATAGTGAATTTGATTTTCAATCCAGAGACATTGTATGAATTTACTACATGGCAAGCCATCATAGCAGATAATGAGATCTGAGTTGAGAAGTGTTTGTAGAATAAACTGAAAGGAACGAGCTTGGGTCATAGTAAATTAACTTTTAATGAGAATCCAATTTATGTATTATTTAGTGTTTATTTGATAGTTTTATAGATATCAAAATGCGATAGACTAAGGATTAAAATACATAATTTCAGTCTGTAATTTAGCTAATCTTCTGCACTAAAAGAGCCAGTGTTTTACTATACAAATTGCAGATGGGGAATATAAAATGTTTTTATTTATTATGGATTAATTGTTCTTTACAATCTTTTTTCAAAGGTGCGAAAAAGGCTAAAAGAAAGTGGTCAATGGAGGAAGTGAATGCAGTTGAAAACTCTCTGATGGATTTCATCCGAATGGGGAAGACGCCTGGGAAAGAAGATTGTGAGAGGTGCATTGCTGCTTCCCCTGAAGCCCTAGCTGAGAGGGACTGGAGAGCGGTAAAGTTCTATGTGCACAACAGAATCATTTCAGATCAGCGGCTCTAGATATGGATCAATGTATCCAGTTTCCTATTTTCCAATGGTAACTACATGTAGTGGCCGAACTTGTCTTACACAATCAATGTCTTGCTGTGACAAATACAAGCTATAACATATAGGGGGGAGAGAGAGGGAGGGAGGGATAGAGAGAAGGGAGAGAGAGAGCGAGAGGGAGGGATAGAGAGAAGGGAGAGAGAGAGGGAGAGAGAGGGAAGGAGGGATAGAGAGAAGGGAGAGAGAGAGGGAGGGAGGGAGGGATAGAGAGAAGGGAGAGAGAGAGGGAGAGAGGGAGGGAGGGAGAGAGAGAGGGAGGGAGAGAGAGAGGGAGAGAGAGGGAGGGAGGGATAGAGAGAAGGGAGAGAGAGGGAGGGAGGGATAGAGAGAAGGGAGAGAAAGAGAGAGAGCGGGAGAGAGAGAGGGAGGGATAGAGAGAAGGGAGAGAGAGAGAGGGATAGAGAGGGAGGGAGGGATAGAGAGAAGGGAGAGAGAGAGGGAGGGATAGAGAGAAGGGAGAGAGAGGGAGGGATAGAGAGAAGGGAGAGAGAGATGGAGAGAGAGAGAGGGAGGGATAGAGAGAAGGGAGAGAGAGAGAGAGGGATAGAGAGGGAGGGAGGGATAGAGAGAAGGGAGAGAGAGGGAGGGATAGAGAGAAGGGAGAGAGAGATGGAGAGAGAGGGAGGGAGGGATAGAGAGAAGGGAGAGAGAGAGCGAGAGGGAGGGAGGGAGGGATAGAGAGAAGGGAGAGAGAGAGCGAGAGGGAGGGATAGAGAGAAGGGAGAGAGAGAGGGAGAGAGAGGGAAGGAGGGATAGAGAGAAGGGAGAGAGAGAGGGAGGGAGGGAGGGATAGAGAGAAGGGAGAGAGAGAGAGGGAGGGAGAGAGAGAGGGAGGGAGAGAGAGAGGGAGAGAGAGGGAGGGAGGGATAGAGAGAAGGGAGAGAGAGGGAGGGAGGGATAGAGAGAAGGGAGAGAAAGAGAGAGAGCGGGAGAGAGAGAGGGAGGGATAGAGAGAAGGGAGAGAGAGAGAGAGGGATAGAGAGGGAGGGAGGGATAGAGAGAAGGGAGAGAGAGAGGGAGGGATAGAGAGAAGGGAGAGAGAGATGGAGAGAGAGGGAGGGAGGGATAGAGAGAAGGGAGAGAGACGGAGAGAGAGGGAGGGAGGGATAGAGAGAAGGGAGAGAGAGAGAGGGAGGGAGGGATAGAGAGAAGGGAGAGAGAGGGAGAGGGAGGGAGGGAGAGATAGAGAGAAGGGAGAGAGAGAGAGGGAGGGAGGGATAGAGAGAGGGGAGAGAGAGAGGAGGGAGGGGGGGTTAGCTCATACAGCAGTTAAGTTTTAGTTTTGTTTTAAAATGCCATTTTCTTTTAATTTAGGCACATCTACAGGTTTAATATCAGCATTGCATGGATACAGTTTATTTTCTTATTTTTTACAAATGATGTATTCTATTTAAAAATGTATCTAGTTTTTTCCCAATGGTATGTTCATGCAGTGGCCAAACGTGTTTCCTACCCAATCAATTTCTTGCTGTGACAAATACAAACTATAACATATGAGAGAGAGAGAGAGAGAGAGAGAGAGAGAGAGAGAGAGAGAAAGAGGGGATGGGAGAGAGAGATAGGGGAGACAGAGAGAGAGAGAGAGGGAGAGAGAGGGGGCGAGAGAGGGAGAGAGAGACAGAGAGAGAGCAAGAGGGGGGAGAG
>NC_137216.1:30339242-30341742 GCF_949987685.1 Ammodytes marinus | reverse complement strand
TTAGTTTTTCTAACTTTTTCATTGTGACAGTGCGAATGCCACTGCTGCTGTCGCTCTGCCATCGCATCCGCCAGCCAAACCAAACGTGACCCGGCAGTATTCTCCTAAAATACTCTTTTCATAGCCCCCTGTCTTGCATAGCGTTGTATTTTTGTATCCTTATTATATGGCACAGCATTTTGTAAAAGCTTAAAAAACACTTTAATCCCTTTTGGTTAAGAACTGTGGAATCCAAGACCCAAGACACTTTTTCAAGAATCTACACTTTTAAATATTGTAAACTTGTTACATTTACAGTCAGCCTTTCACTTGGGTCAAATCTGTCTCTATTTATTTGTGCATTTAAAGGTGAAGTCAGTGATTCTGGAGAACGCTTGTTGTCAAAATCACTTTTTTTTTTTTTTTTTTTTGTCAAAATCAGTGAATATCTTCTCACCTTACTGCTCTGACCCCTTTGTTTACACACCAGTTTACAGAGCCTAGGCTGTGGTTTAACACTGGATTTTTTTTCAGTACAGTACAGACAGGTAGTGGATCATGAGGAGATATTCACTGATTTTGTACAAAAAAGTGATTTTAACAACAAGCGTTCTCCAGAATCACTGTCTACACCTTTAAGAGAAAAATCACTTTCTTTCAGGGTATCTTTCACTCTTTCTCTCTGGTCCTTCAAATGTCAGAAATCCAAATATTCTGATTCTGATGTCCGTCTGTATTGTTGAACACATACCAATGAAGAAAACTGTATCATTTAAAGGTTCCCTGTGTTCCGAATCGCATACTTTCTACCATCTAGTATGGTAGAAAAAAAGATTTAGGATGTCCCGATTCTTGTGGCCAGATTTAGGATGGTTAGAAGTACCCGGATGTCCTACTTCATGCGGCCAAGATTGTTAGTGTTGAAAACAGCATGCTATTTGGGGCGATTCTGACCCACAATCCAGTGCGCACGTGAAGTGACGTCACATCGACGAAGCCTCCATATGAAAACAAACGGGGATGAGACGGATATAAAAGCAAGAGGCAAGATCAAGGAGCAATGTTATGATGAAATAAGAGAGTAAAAGTATGTCCCAATAGTATGCCTACTGCATCCTAACTAGATTATTTTTATGGTCAGATGTAATATATAGAATAGAAAAAAGAAAGAGTATGCAATTCGGAACGCAGGGGTGGAGTCAGTGTTAACTGGTAGGTAAACAAAGGGGGGCCACCGTATCTAGCAGTATGCCCGTTTACAGAGCCTAGGCTATTTTTCAGTGAACACACAGTACAAACAAGTTGTAGTGGATCATGAGGAGATATTCACTGATTTTGTTAAAAAAAAAGTGATTTTTGACAACAAGCGTTCTCCAGAATCACTGACTACACCTTTAGTATAATTTTTTTATTTTGAAAACTTTTGCCAAAACAACTTACCGGTAGTTAAAAATTAATGAAACGAAAATACAATCAAAAAAATATATAAAAAGAGAGATGTGTGCAGAGTACGCAGAATTATTCAAATGTGTGTAAATGATCAGTAGCCTTCTGATTATTATTATTTTCAGCCTTATAACACTTATAACAACCAAACTATTGCCATTTTCTTAGCTCCTCTGTCTGTGTTTGTATATATCCGATGGACTTTAACCAAAGTTTGCCAAAAGTGGACCACTCTACACACATGAATTTGTCTTATTTTGAAAAACCACTGTTATTTTGTAGTGACACTGTCTGTCAAAGCTTCTGGTTATTATGGTTGTGTTGGAAAAGGCCTACTAACGTCCTACTCATACTAAAAGCCCTACTAACGTCCTACTCATACTAAAAGCCCTACTCAGACTAACATCCTACTCATACTAAAAGCCCTACTATCGTCCTACTCATACTAAAAGCCCTACTAACGTCCTACTCATACTAAAAGCCCTACTAAATTCCTACTCATACTAAAAGCCCTACTAATGTCCTACTCATACTAAAGCCGTACTAACGTCCTACTCATACTAAAGGCCCTACCAACGTCCTACTCATACTAAAAGCCCTACTAAATTCCTACTCATACTAAAAGCCCTACTAACGTCCTACTCATACAAATTTTGACATCAATTTGAGTATGTTGTGGTTGTGTATGCAAGTTTGTGTAGGCGAGAAATGCCCAGATGAGTACTTACTTACGGGAAGATTTTATGTATGGATCGATAGGTTACTTTTCCTACTCAACCGCCCCACAATGCATTGCAGCTTTTCAAACGACACAGAAGTTTTTTTTTAAATTCTTTATTGCCTCTTTATACTTTAGTCTAAACGGTCCGACGAACCTCACATACTCAATGGATGGTTAAGTAGACAGTATGGAGTATATATGTTGAGTATGTAGGAGGGAGGACCTTAGTAGAGCTTTTAGTATATAGTATATATGTTTAGTATGTAGGGGGACATTAGTAGGGCATTTAGTATATAGTATATATGTTTAGTATGTAGGGGGGAGGACGTTAGTAGGGCTTTTAGTATGTATATA
>NC_137216.1:30326320-30336542 GCF_949987685.1 Ammodytes marinus | reverse complement strand
AACAACAGATTTGGTCATCAGCAGAAACACAGGAATGTAGATAATCTAACTATAGCCCCTATCTCACTGGGCTGCGACAGTGTGCGACAAGTTGGAGACACAAAATTGTGAGAAAATATGCGAATTAGCGACAATTTTATCTTGCAGTCTCACTGAGTTGGTTCCTCACGACACGTTTGCGAATGTCCTGGCCAACACTTGCCAGGAGGTCGCATTTATGTCTCGAGAACGTCTGGCGAGCGTCGCACGAACGGAATGTCAGTCTCATTTTTGTCTCAAATCAGTCGCAATTTAGTTTCATATATCGCCAACCCCTCGCAAAGTTTCTCGCACTTTCTGACTCGCGGAAACTAAATTGAGAAGGGTTTGCAACGCGTTTGAGACACATGCGACCACTCTGAGACTATTTTGAAACTAGATTTGTCGCACACTTTTTTTTGAACATGTTCAAAATTCAAGCGACAGGACTGCGCGACTCATGCGAGGAAATTGAGACCTCCGCGAACGTTTGGAGACAGTTTAGAGACTCCCTCGCGAATGCAGTCTCCAACTTGTCGCAAACAGTCGCAGCCTAGTGAGATAGGGGCTTAAACTGTGCAAAACCTTCAGTGCTTATGATAAATAAACAAGCCTCGGAAAAATATAAATAAAAACAATCATGCTTTCTCTAGCACTCTATATATGGAGAAAATCCGTTATGAGAGTTCAGGAAAATCGGAAAAAATTTGAACAGATATTTCAGCCATTTCCACTCCAAATGTTCAGTGTCTCTGGTTTTACTATTTATAGGCATATGTTTGAGTAGAATGAACATTTTGGTTTTATAATATAAACTACTGACAATTTTTAATTTTTATTTTTTTTAAAGATATCTTATTTTTGCATTTTTATGCTTTATTGATAGTGTAGAGACAGAGTTGAAATGGGGCAGAGAGGGGAGTGACATGCAGAGAACGACCGTGGGCTGGAATCGAACCCGGGTCCGCTGCTGACCGAGGCCCATGGTGGGGGGGACGCCCTACCAACTGAGCTAAGGGCGCCCCCTTACTGACAACATTTCTACCAAATTCCATTCCATTTTATGTCATTAAAGAGCATTTTCAAGTAATGTAGAGATGAAGATTTAATAAAAACACAGACTGGTCTCTTCATTTTTTCCCGAGCTGTAGTATGTAGAATAGCGTAAAAGAAAGAGTATGAGATTTGGAACGCAGGGTTAATCAGTGCAAAGCTAGTGTAACGGCCTGTTGAGTGAGTGGATGTTTCACCTCTCTGAACTCTGTGTGTGTGTGTGTCGACACTCAGTATCCGTCACTGCTGGCACACACACACACACACACACACACACACACACACACACACACACACACACACACACACACAGACACACACACACACACACACACACACACACACACACACACACACACACACACACACACACACACACACACACACACACACACACACACACACACACACACACACACACACACACACACACACACACACACACACACACACACAGCAGCCCACATCACCTCAGGGCCCGAGCCATGTGTGAGTGACCTTCAGCTGGACTGAGAGAGAGAAGTTACTGGGTCAGTCAATCTATGGAAACATGAGAGCACTGTGTCTGCACCAGCAATACACTCTCACTCTCTCAGAATCACACACTATAGTACACACACACACACACACACACACACACACACACACACACACACACCCACACACACACACACACACACACATACACACAGCTACATACACACACACACACACACACACACCCACACCCACACACACACACACACACAGCTACATACACACACACACACACACACACACACACACACACACACACACACACACACACACACACACACACAGCTACATACACACACACACACACACACACACACACCCACACCCACACCCACACCCACACACACACACACACACACACAGCTACATACACACACACCCACACCCACACACACACACACACACACACACACACACACACACACACACACACACACACACATACACAAGGTGTGTATGTAGAAAGACTATATAAATATAGCATTCTTTGCACTGATGGTCTTGACGAAAAATGAGACTGTTTCAGAAATATTTAAAAGTTCCTCGTAGCTTTTTTAAATAACCAAGTGTAAATAACTCCAATTAAGAAGTAAACATATGTCTTTTAGTTGCTACAGGTGGCCGGGTCCCCGCGGGTCGGCCAATGATCCAAGGGTTGGAGGTTCGATCCCCGCCCTGCCACCTGTGTCATGGTTGTTGTGTCCTTGGGCAAGACACTTCACCCACCTTGCCTCGTGTGAATGTGTATGACTGCTGTATGTTTGAGGTGGTGGTCTGAGAGGCCGTAGGCGCTGAATGGCAGCCACGCTTCTGTCAGTCTGCCCCAGGGCAGCTGTGGCTACTCTCGTAGTTTACCACCACCAGTATGACTGTGTGTGAATGAATGGAACCTGGAACCCTGTAAAGAGCTTTGAGTGACTTGAAAAGCGCTATATAAATCCAATCCATTATTATTATTATTATTATTATTATTATTATTATTATTATTATTATTACATAGAGAGAGCAAAAGAGAGAGAGGGAGAGACGGAGATAGATAGATAGATAGATAGATAGATAGATAGATAGATAGATAGATAGATAGATAGATAGATAGATAGATAGATAGATAGATAGATAGATAGATAGATAGAGGGAGAGCAAGAGAGGGAGAGGGAGAGAAAGAAAGAGAGAGAAAAAACTCATTAGTGATGGAAAACGTAGTCAAAGTGAAACGGCATCTGTGTCTAATAAAGGTTTGTGTCTGGAACATTCCTCTGAACTTTACCGTTAACGTAAAAACCTTTAATTATCATTTCCTGTTTTCTGGGATCAAAGGGAACATTAAAGGTTCTCTGAGGAACTTTCAGTGTGTGTTAATTCTAGCGCCTCCTTTGGACAAAAGTGGTAGTGTTTTTACCACGCAAGCTGTTGTTCCTGGGTGAGCGTATACCCATGACAAAGGCGTTAAGAAAAACTATATAAAAATAGCATTCTTTACACTGATGGTCTCGTTTGCTGTTACATGTCATTTATGATCATCAGAGGAAAAATGAGACTGTTTCAGAAATATTTAAAAGTTCCTCGTAGCGACTTTAAGGAGGTTTTAGGTCAGTTAAATCTCTTAATCATAAATCAAATGACAAATTACTAAATTATCTTGAGGAACCTGGAACCAAACGTTAAGACTAGAATATGTTTGTAAACCAAACTTTGGGCCCTGCTGCTGTAAACAACAACAGTGAAACAGTAACTTTTCAGGAAGCTTTCTAACTTCAAACAGTGTTCCAGGGATCTACATTTTCCTGTGAGGAAAGTTTGTTTATTCAGTTATGAGAATATATCTTAGAAAATGTTTCACTTCTCTGACACACCCAAAGTTACACACTGCACCTTTAAACATTAAAATGCAGGCTATTGTAGTGGTGACCTCCCAGCCAGAATTTACAGCCCAGTGGGGTAAAGGTGTGTGTGTGTGTGTGTGTGTGTGTGTGTGTGTGTGTGTGTGTGTGTGTGTGTGTGTGTGTGTGTGTGTGTGTGTGTGTGTGTGTGTGTGTGTGTGTGTGTGTGTGTGTGTGTGTGTGTGTGTGTGTGTGTGTGTGTGTGTGTGTGTGTGTGTGTGTGTGTGTGTGTGTGTGTGTGTGTGTGTGTGTGTGTGTGTGTGTGAATATATATTTTAGAAAATGTTCACTTCTCTCTCTGGCATTCCCAAAGTTACACACTGCACCTTTAATGCAGCCGTTTACTATTGTTAATCGATCTCAACGGTTCATATCGGGTTACTGGGAACCATTAGACATGAGTATCACTTACACCACAGAGTGTCCAGTACATTGAGTTATGAATAACCTTCCAACATAAATTACAACCTAAAACCTGTGTGTGTGTGTGTGTGTGTGTGTGTGTGTGTGTGTGTGTGTGTGTGTGTGTGTGTGTGTGTGTGTGTGTGTGTGTGTGTGTGTGTGTGTGTGTGTGTGTGTGTGTGTGTGTGTGTGTGTGTGTGTGTGTGTGTGTGTGTGTGTGTGTGTGTGTGTGTGTGTGTGTGTGTGTGTGTGTGTGTGGTGGAGGGGATGGAACACATTTTAACGGCCTTACACATTTTTATATATAGTGGGCGTCCTGGGGAAATGCACCTGTTGGAAGACCAAGAAGAAGAAGAAGTACTATAGAATAAATAACTAAATACATCTTCACCTCATCACTTGATATTGTGGAAAGACTTGAGGCAGTGGTGGATGATGCCATCTTTAGTAACTATAGCTTCTTGTCCTTGAAGGCCACCGTAGCTTCTGTAAATTCTCCACAAAGGGAGGGGTTAGCAAGGTAGCGTTGACATCTACAATCTCACCACCAAATGGTGCCAAAATACAAACTGCAGCTTTAAAAGCATCAGCTCCACAAAACTCTCTCTGTATTTCTCAGTATGGCAGCGTTTATAAACTGGTGTCCCCCCCCCCTCCCCTGACACTGGTGCAGGAGCTCAGAAAAATCCCCAAGAAGAGCCCAAGAAATTTCAGTTGTTGATTCTACTGCTAAGAAGAAAAAAAAACCTGGACGTACAGCAGAAGGTATAAAATCCATGCGCCATCACTGAAGGCTTTACCTCATGTAGAATTCCTCATTGAGGAGGGGGGGGGGGGGGGCGACAGAAGTCACACACTATGGCTTTAAGATACTCCCATGTCAGTCTTTATTGGCTCCAAATTCCCTGTTAATGAAATGAAAACAAAGAGAGTTAATGGACGGATGGAGAACGACAGGCGGTTTTGTTGTGCTAATCTGAATCAACCCCCGAAGCTTACAGCAGTGAGAAGAGAGGAACTCCTACTGTGCCCTATACACACACACACACACACACACACACAGAGCCAGGCACGCAGACACACACACACACACACACACAGCCAGGCACGCACACATACACACACAGAGCCACGCACGGAGGCACACACACAGACACACACACACACACACACACACACACACACACACACACACACACACATACACACACATACACACAGAGCTAGGCACGCAGGCACACACACACACACACACACAGCCACACACACTCACACACTCACACACTCACACACACCACCACCTCTCAGCAATGAAGCATAGAAACGGCAGCTCTGTGTGAATGTGTGTGTGTGTGTGTGTGTGTGTGTGTGTGTGTGTGTGTGTGTGTGTGTGTGTGTGTGTGTGTGTGTGTGTGTGTGTGTGTGTGTGTGTGTGTGTGTGTGTGTGTGTGTGTGTGTGTGTGTGTGTGTGTGTGTGTGTGTGTGTGTGTGTGTGTGTGTGTGTGTGTGTGTGTGTGAGAGAGTGAAACCCGAGACTCCACCCACTGTATCTACAAACAATAAGTCGAAGGATTCAGCAAAAAGGAAATGCAATAATCAGGGCCTAAAGGCTTTAAGAGGACCTATGATGCTGTTTGACTTTTATGACCTATAAACGTTGTTATGATGATTCATAGTCATGCTTAACCATACTAAATTATCAAATAATGACTTACATGCATTTCGACGTATTCCCTGCTGACCGTCTGGGGTGTCTGTGCAGAGCACTAAACACTATTCTAGCCAGTCGAGAAGTCACGTCTTCAAAGCGGTCTACCCTTTCATAATTTGTGACGTCGCATAACACTTTGTGACGTCACCACGCGGATGTTTCCATGTGTGGTAATGCTGTCACTTCCCTGTTCGCGTCTGCCTCGCGCCCTTATAGGTCCATGCTCGCGCTTCCCGCCACTGAAAGTGTTCCGGAAGGAAGGTAACCAATCACAACGGAGTGGGGTTTGCAGGAGGGGGGGGGGGGGGGGGAGCGGAGATTGCGAAGCACAGGCGGAGGCAGCGGAGATGCCCGAAGCACACACACTCAAGTGTTGACAGGACGTGCTGGATCGCCAAAATAAGAGAAAGAGCTTCCCGAAAATCTACATAGTTTTTTGTGATGTGATTCGTGTCAGGTTGCTCTATAGCAGTGTAAAACAAGAAATTAAGACCAGAAAAGTAGTATAATAGGAGATCTTTAAAGAGCATTTCCTCTTTAAGAGTTTTCACATTCAAATTACACTTTCACACTGAATTCCTTTAATTATGTCTATTCATGTGAAAAAAGTAAAGAAAGATACATGGATCATTTTTTTTAAACTGTACTTGCGTAAAGGTGCTATGAGGAACTTATAAAGACTTCTGAAACACTCTCATTTTCCCTCTATACACAACTAGCATTCTTTGCACTGGTGGTCTCATTTGCTGTTACATGTCAGTTATGATCATCAGAGGGAAAAGTGAGACTGTTTCAGAAATATTTAGCACCGCGTAGCACCTTCAATTGAAAATAAAAAAAATGGCACTTGTTACACCTACATGTAGCACTTTCTAGTTTGGCTTATTTGAAGCTAATGTACTTAACTTGATTCTTCTTGTTCTGAGTTTGTACCATAGATAATAATAAATAATATGGATGTAGCTTCCGGGCTGACCTCAGTTATTCACACGGCATCCAATAATCCTGGTTTGTGCGCGTCGCCATTTTGTGAGATTTTTACTCCGCCTCACGTCGGGGGGGAGGGAGATAGCTGACGTATACCTCCGAGGCAAAGTGAGGGACAACGGGGCGGAGAGCTGTCACTCAAGAGATCGCGCCAATACATTTTAACCTCCAAAAGAATAAAAACTAGCGTGGTCCAAAAAAATTCACCCCCCTCAGTGTTGTCATGGAGATATGACCTAAGCATACAGACTAAAATGGTTTCGTGGCCCAGGCTGTAAATAGGTTTAATAAGACTTTGAAAACGGCCTGTCTAACAAGTGAGTGAAAGAAAAATGGCTCAGTCTTGGTACCACTCCCCCAGTGGCACTTCCTGGTTACTACAGTTGTGGTCACTTCCTTATTGGATGCTGGTAAAAATCGCTGAGGTTGGGGCTTGGTTTGTACCTTCATGGTTGAATGCACTTACTGGACATCGCTTTGGATAAAAGAGTCAGCTAAATGAAGGGCGACTTAGCTCAGTTGGTAGGCCATCCCCCCCCACCCCTCCGGGCCGGGCCCAGCAGCAGACCCGGGTTCGATTCCAGCCCACGGTCGTTCTCTGCATGTCACTCCCCTCTCTGCCCCATTTCAACTCTGTCTCTACACTATCAATAAAGCATAACAATTCCCAAAAAAAGTCAGCTAAATGTAATGTAATGACCAAGTGAAGTTTTAGGTTTGTCTAGATAAATCCAAGTCTATAAGTCAGGTCTCCAGTCAACAGGACCAGAGGATATATGGGGCGGCAGTGGTGAAGTGGTAGGGAGTTCGCCTCTGGTGTGCAGGGTCGGAGGTTCGATCCCCCGCCTACCCGCCACATGTCCAAGTGTCCCTGGGCAAGACACTGAACCCCGAATTGCTCCCGATAGTTAGCTTGCACCCTGCGTGGTAGCTGCTGCTATCGGTGTATGAATGTGTGTGTGATTGGGTGAATGTGTACAAAACAATGTAAAGCGCTTTGAGTCTGTGAAAAACCAGGGAAAAGAGCTGTATAAAGGCCAGGACACACCAGCCCGATAATCGCCGTCGTCAAAAAAAAAGACGAATCTGTTTGGTGTGTGCCGTGACGTCGGCCGACGTAGAGGTCGTCGGGCTTGTTTTGAGCCTGTCATGAACATGTTCAATCGGCGGCCGACCGTCTTTCATTTGGAGCAATTTGATTGGTGGAGGGCTAGCGAATCAGTGAAGCCCGGAAGTGAGGCGGGTAGCACAAACAGCTAACAACAGCTAGCCATCGTTTTAATGTGTTTGTTCGTTTCGTTTTGAGAGTACTCACATGCATCAACCCTTGTTGACTGCTCGACACCATGCTCGACACTCTCTGCTAAAAATTGTGCTCTTTATGGTCCATAAATATAAATACGTATTTCTATCTATGTTTATGCTCTAGAGAGATGTCCAATCATTTCCGGCTTTCGTATTTTTTCGGGCCACAATACAGATTAGCGCCGCCTGCTGTTGTGGAGACATTACGTCCCGCGAGCGTACGGAAAATAAACAGTCGTCTCGGTGTGTTCTTTAGCAGCGACGGGAAGCTGGAGCTTCCTGAAACGGCCGACTCCATTTTTTTTGACGACGGCGATTATCGGGCTGGTGTGTCCTGGCCTTAAGTGGAGTCCATTTACCATTTAAAGGAAATCACTAAGATCCGCTAAACTTATAAATATATCTGGAGCCAAACGACTAAGTGACTATAGAATGTAACTGATCTCCATGGTAACCTGAGGCCTTAACCCATTAGTGCAGCAGATTACAGTAAAACATACTCAGAGGTCAGGGGGTCGACGGTGTGTGTGTGTGTGTGTGTCTGTCTGCCTGTCTGTCTGTCTGTGTGTGTGTGTGTGTGTGTCTGTCTGTCTGTCTGTCTGTCTGTCTGTGTGTGTGTGTCTGTCTGTCTGTCTGTCTGTCTGTCTGTCTGTGTTCCTGCCTGCCTGCCTGCCTGCCTGTCTGTCTGTCTGTCTGTCTGTCTGTCTCTGTGTGTGTGTGTGTGTGTGTGTGTGTGTGTCTGTCTGTCTCTGTGTGTGTGTGTGTGTGTGTGTGTGTGTGTGTGTGTGTGGGTGTACAGAGGGGAAATGGGGGAGGGATTCTAGTGTTAAATGAATGAGTGTCGTCCATCTTTGATGTTTGATTTCTTCCCACAAGGGGAAACAGAACAGCTGGAGATCCCAACACACACACACACACACACACACACACACACACACACACACACACACACACACACACACACACACACACACACACACTCACACACACCCACATAATTCATTTCTTTGTAACAACATGGCAACGCTAATAAATAAACCCTGCTAAACACACACATTTACACATGTGACATTTGGGAAGAAGCTATTTTTTAAATGTTTTATTGTATTGACATTTAAAGCTATAGTGCGTAACTTTTTCATACAATTGATTGCCGGTTACATTCAAGCCATTGCCAAGCGAGTTGACACAAAGTTGATTAAGCCTACTGTATTATCAGCTCCACAAAACTCTCTCTGTATTTCTCAGTATGGCAGCGTTTACAAACTGTTGCCCCCCCCCCCCCTGACACTGGTGCAGGAGCTCAGAAAAATCCCCAAGAAGAGCCCAAGAAATGTTTCAGTTGTTGATTCTACTGCTAAGAAAAAAAACCTGGACGTACAGCAGTATTTGAAAACAGTTCTTGAGTAAATGTAAGTCTGACCCTGCGTTCCAAATCACATACTCTTTCTTTTTACTACACTACATACTAAAGTACATAAGAGTTTTAGTCTTTTTACTACACTACATACTAAAGTACATAAGAGTTTTAGTCTTTTTACTACACTACATACTAAAGTACAGAAGAGTTTTAGTCTTTTTACTACACTACATACTAAAGTACAGAAGAGTTTTAGTCTTTTTACTACACTACATACTAAAGTACATAAGAGTTTTAGTCTTTTCACTACACTACATACTAAAGTACAGAAGAGTTTTAGTCTTTTCACTACACTACATACTAAAGTACATAAGAGTTTTAGTCTTTTTACTACACTACATACTAAAGTACATAAGAGTTTTAGTCTTTTTACTACACTACATACTAAAGTACATAAGAGTTTTAGTCTTTTTACTACACTACATACTAAAGTACAGAAGAGTTTTAGTCTTTTCACTACACTACATACTAAAGTACAGAAGAGTTTTAGTCTTTTCACTACACTACATACTAAAGTACAGAAGAGTTTTAGTCTTTTTACTACACTACATACTAAAGTACAGAAGAGTTTTAGGGCCACAGACAGGAGAGAGAAAAAAAAAATCAGATAAGAAAGATTTTTTTTTCATCATGTCGAGAAATGTCAAGAATAAAGACGAATACTCCAACATGCTATTGGAGTTAGTGGGGCAATTATGTACCTTCAGCATACTACAATTGACGTGTATGTATTGGGACATACTAAGTCTTTTCCTGGCATACTAAATAGTAGGGAAGTATGGGTATTGGAAGGCGGTGTTAGTAACATTCCCCCACTGCCACAAACCCATGATTAGTAATAATAACAGAGGTTTATCTGGCGGTTTTCACACGTCACTACAGGTCTGATGTGTGAAAGAGTTCAGTCAG
>NC_137216.1:30296320-30318820 GCF_949987685.1 Ammodytes marinus | reverse complement strand
CAGTACCAGCAGTTTCAAGGACACAATGCAGACTGAAACTGTATCACTCAAACTCCCCATGCAAATATTGTTTCAAGATATCAGAGGAAGTTCAATGTTCTTTATAAACCTTATCTCACTTCATGTTTGAGCGGAAGGAAACGCTCAAAACAGCTGAGTATCTTACGCAAAGTTTCACTCTGATTATCTGTCGTTTAAAGTTAACCAACAAATGAGTTGGAAAGTAGAATTAAAGTCTCATTCAGAGACTTTTCAGTGAAAATAAAAGTGATTGATTGATGCTTTTAAAGGTGCAGTGTGTAATGTGACATCATCAAGAAAGTTCTAGAAAGTTCTAGAATGCAACGCTCCCTAGGTAACCCCGCCCCTTTAGAATAATAACAGAAGCTACAGTGGCCTTCAAGGACAAGAACAATTCTAAATTTTAAACAATGCACCTGATAACATTCCAACTATGACACTTTCAAGATGGCGGCACTAGGCCTTGGTCCAACATATGCAGAAATATGGACATATATGAGACCCTTTCTAAGGGAAAAAATAATAATTCTAAAAAAACTATTCAGCTATTATGCACTAAATTAAACGTACTTATGGATATTATAATTATTTTCTACAAAATCTGCTAGGAAATAAAACACCAAAGTTCTACACACTGCAGCTTTAAATACCTCAGTTTGGACAAAAGCAAAGGTTATAAAACACAGCACTACAGGCTGTTGGGAGTCTGAGCTCTCTGTGGCCTTGGTCACACATCTGTGGAGACAGTTATCTTTCTTTTTCTATCGTAGCTCGTGTTCTTGTATTAAAGCTAAAGTGCGTAACTTCTGTTGAGTAATTACAACAACACTGTCGGTGCATCTACATGAGGTAAAGCTTCAGCACTTTGACAATATGCACATTTACAAAATAAGTCAAATACAAGAAGATAAAAACAACTTATTGTTTAAAAAAAAGTTAGCTTTTAAGGGGGCGCCCTTAGCTCAGTTGGTAGGGCGTCCCCCCCCCCCATGGGCCTCGGCCAGCAGCGGACCCGGGTTTGATTCCAGCCCGCGGTCGTTCTCTGCATGTCACTCCCCTCTCTGCCCCATTTCAACTCTGTCTCTACACTATCAATAAAGTATAAAAATGCCCAAAAAATATCTTCAAAAAAAAAAAAAGTTAGCTTTTATTATTTATTTATTATAGGTTTCCATCTTTCAATTTTCAAGATAACTCCTGTTCTTTGTCTACTTACAAGTTTACAGATCCTAGGCTGTGTATGAACAGGTAGCGTTCAGGTAGGGGGATCATGAGGAGATATTCACTGATTTTGACAGTGATTTTGACAATTGTAAACTGAGTCTGACAGCCATGAATTTAGAATTTTCCATATTTACATTTTATTTTTACAGTGTACTTGTCCTTGTGACATAAATTGTGCCACTGGGGCGGCAGTGGCGAAGTGGGCAGGGAGGTCGCCTCTGGAGTGCAGGGTCGGTGGTTCGATCCCCCGCCTACCCGCCACATGTCGAAGTGTCCTTGGGAAAGACATTGAACCCCGAATTGCTCCTGATAGTTAGCTTGCACCCTGCGTGGTAGCTGCTGCTGCTATCGGTGTGTGTGTGAATGGGTGAATGTGTACAAAACAATGTAAAGAGCTTTGAGTCTGTGAAAAACCAGGGCAAAGCGCTGTATAAGTGGAGTCCATTTACCATTTACCATTCAGTGATCTAATTCTCCTGTGGGAGTTGAGTTACTGGCAGCAGACACACGTCACACAAACACACAGCAGCTGACATTCTCATTTCTTCACCCAATACGCTTTTAACAGGGTGTGTGTGTGTGTGTGTGTGTGTTCTCCTGCCAAAAGTCCGGGGCTGTTTTACTACCCAGGGTATTAACTGTCTTAGCTTCTGTTAAATCTGCTTTCCTGTTAAAGAGATTTTAAGTTTGGAGACACAGGCTATACTGTATTATTAAGTTGAAGGTGGAGTCAGTCAGTGCGTTTCCATGGCACAACTAGATTGGATTAAGACATATACCGAACTAGACACTTGAACGGACCGTGTCACTTGTCTGAGTATACATGGCCTTTTCGGGAATCGGATAAATGTCCGATGCATGGCTGTCTCCACTACGCTAGGTGGCGCTGTAGCCCTTTCAACAAGTGGTCTTATCCGACTTCTCTTGTCCGTTATTGTGCCGATTTGTGTGCGAAGTAGATCGGATAAAGGTGTTTACATGCAGTTTAAAAGTCCTGTTGAAGTCTTATTCCTTTAGTTACCCGATTATGAGTCTGCATGTAAACGCTCTGAGTGATTCTGGAGAACGCTTGTTGTCAAAATCACTTTTGATAAAATCCACTACCTGTCTGTACTGTGTGTGTGCTGGAAATACGGTGGACTCCCTTAGTTTACATGTATACAGAAGCTAGGCTGTTTATAAAAGGTGCAGTGTGTAATATGACATAATCAAGAAAGTTCTAGATAGTTCTAGAATGCAACGCTCCCTGGGTAACCCCACCCCTTTAGAATAATAACAGAAGCTACAGTGGCCTTCAAGGACAAGAACAATTCTAAATTCTAAACAATGCACCTGATGACATTCCAACTATGACGCTTCCAACATGGCGGCGACTAGGCCTTGGTCCAAGGTATGGAGAAATATGGACATATATGAGATCCTTTCTAAGGGGAAAATAAATTATTCTAAAACATTTTTTCAGCTATTATGCACTAAATTAAACGTACTTATGGATATTATAATAATTTTCTACAAAGTCTGCTAGGAAATAAAACCCAAAATTCTACACACTGCAGGTTTAACACTGGATGTTATTTTCAGTGCACAAACAGGTACAGACAGGTTTGACAAGAAGGGACACCATAGTCCTCCTGAAAATGTGTATCGTGACGTGACACAATTTTCTCGTTTCACGGAACTGAAAATAGTTCACATGTGTGACCGTACATTAAGCGTGTTAACTCAGAACTTTTACACACTTACACACTTATTCTCCACACTAAAAAAAAATCTGAAAAACCACACACACACACACACACACACACACACACACACACACACACACACACACGGAAAAACTAAAAGAAACCACTCTGAAGTCTTGTCTTTGATACTAATATCCGATTCTGAACTTGTGACTGTAGAAGTATAAAGTGTAAGAAATTGAACACCGTCTATAAGATAAACAAACTTTCCTCACAGGGAAAATGTAGATCCCTGGAACACTGTTTGAAGTTAGAAAGCTTCCTGAAAAGTTACTGTTTCACTGTTGTTGTTTACAGCAGCAGGGCCCACAGTTTGGTTTACAAACATATTCTAGTCTTACGTTTTAGTTCCAGGTTCCTCAAAATAACTGAGTTTTGATTTATGATGATAGAATTATTCAATATAGAAGAATTACATGTAGAGAAAATATGTTTTATAAACTAACTGCAGGCTCTGTGAATGTAAACAAATCCCCCTCCTCTGAAACTACACAGTGACCCTTTAATGAGACTACAAGGAACTTTTAGATATTTCTGAAACGGCGTCTTATTTTTCCTCTGATGATCATAAATTACATGTAACAGCAAATAGGGCTGTGTCAAAAAATCGAAATATCGATATATCGCGATACTTAGTTTCCCGATATCAGTATCGATTTTCATATCAAAATATCGATATTTTTTTTATATTTTTTTTATGATTTTTTTTTTTTTTTTTTTTTTTTTTTATAATTTTTTTTTTTTTTTTCAAGGCTTTATTGACAGTGCAGAGATACAGATATGAAATGGGGCAGAGAGGGAATGAAACAACCACGGGTCAGATTCAAACCCATGTCTGCTGTCAGGCCTGAGCCTCTAGGATACTGACTATTGAAGTTAGATCAGTTTTGTTTATAAGAATACTTAAGATTCACAAAAGCACACTGATGTGTTTTCATTTTCATTGTGTCCTGTACAGTTAGTACAAGAGTGAATTGGATTTGTTATTTTGATGTTAAGCAGCTGCAGCAGTGTTTGATAATTTGCCAAAACCAAAAAAAGGAAGAAAAATAGTAAAGGAAGTTGTGAATTAAATAGTTTTGACTTCATTTGTCTGTACAATTATCACTATATTGTGCTGTTATGTTTGACAAGGCAACTTGTTTATGGAATATCGCAATATATCGTGATATATCAAGATACGCAATATATCGTGATATATCGTGATATATCGTATCGTGACCAGTGTATCGTGATACGTATCGTATCGCGAAGTCCTTGACGATACCCAGCCCTAACAGCAAACGAGACCATCAGTGCAAAGAATGCTATTTTTATATAGTTTTTCTTAATGCCTTTGTCATGGGTATATACGCTCACCCAGGAACAACAGCTGGCGTGGTAAAAACACTACCGCTTTTGTCCAAAGGGGGGCGCTAGAATTAACACACACTGAAAGTTTAAAATCCGATTCTGAACATTATGTCATCAGCTAGAAATATATGGTAGGAAATGTAAAACCTTCTATAGCATCCTTAGGGAGGTAGAGCAGTATGATCTCACTCTCTCTCAGACACACACACACACACACACACACACACACACACACACACACACACACACACACACACACACACACACACACACTAACACCCATGATCTCACACAGACACACACACACACACACACACACACACACACACACACACACACACTAACACCCATGATCTCACACACACACACTCACACAGACACACACACACACACACACACACACACACACACACACACACTAACACCCATGATCTCACACACACACACTCACACAGACACACACACACACACACACACACACACACACACACACACACACTAACACCCATGATCTCACTCACACACACACTGCATTATTGATGATGACTAAATGCATGTTGAGCATTTCGGAAACCGGATGCAATTTAAACCGGCGCCATTATCCTCATAAAGACATTATGACACTATGGCTGCAAACATTAACCTGATCATTAACTGGCAAAATGTCATGATGACTCTGGTTGCGTTCCGAATCGCATACTCTTTCTTTTTTCTATTCTACATACTACATCCGACGATAAAAAGAATCTAGTTAGGATGCAGTAGGCATACTATTGGGACATACTTTACTCTCTTATTTCATCATAACATTGCGCCTTGATCTTGCCTCTTGCTTTATATCCGTCGCATCCCCGTTTGTTTTCATATGGAGGCTTCGTCGATGTGACGTCACTTCACGTGCGCACTGGATTGTGGGTCAGAATCACCCAAATAGGATGCAGTTTTCAACACTAACAATCTTGGCCGCATGAAGTAGGACATCCGGGTACTTCTAACCATCCTAAATTTGGCCACAAGAATCGGGACATCCAATCACAAGAGAGAACGCTACAAACCGAAACCCGTCTCACTCATGGTCTCACTGCCGGTGCACGCGCAGAGCAACAGATGGGTGAATGTTTATGCGCCTACAATGGCGGAGCAGGTAAAAATCCTTCCCAATGTCTGTTTTGATGGTTTTTATCATGTTTAAAAAAAACATCAAACCATCAATTCTAGATAACTAGCTGCTTGAAGACCGGGTATTGGATATGGGTTGCTTTTAGAAGTAGATGTAAGTAGGCACTAGGCAGTCAAAAAAATATAGGATTAGGATATACTGTAGGAGAACATTTGTAATTGGGCATCTAGACAAGGCAGGGTAAATATGGTTTAATAATAGTGTTTGTGGTATACTTAAAAGGGCATTAAAATATACCACACACACACACACACACACACACACACACACACACACACACACACACACACGCACACACACGCACACACACACAAAGTAAAAGACATATAGTGTTTGTGGTATACTTAAAAGGGCGTTAAAATATACATACGTTGTGTTGAAAATGGAGGTCGGTTTAAAGGTCAGGAAGGGTTGAGAAATAAGTCTCTTTCCATGTCATATCCCCACACACGCTAAATTATAGAACGAACCTCTCACCATGAATCATCCATACCAGACATGTCACAAGAATCTGCCCCAGAGCTCAGAATGGACTCTCTGGAAAACCCCCATGGTCTGATGTTAAAGGGATACTTCACCCATACGGAACCAGCGTTCTCTCATTATATAAAATAACTATTATAATATAATGAATGAGGTTTTTCTTCCCTCAGTCTTCCCTCAGTCTTCCCTTGGCCCAGCTGTCCTGTTAATCCTGACCCTTACTGTGATGTCACAAGAAGGAAACTGTAGGGTTAGACAGTGAGACCATAAAAAACTATTTCTGCCTTTTCTCAGGCTAAGATGATCCGATTAAATTTTTTTTTGCACATTTATACTAAATAGGATCTCCGAGTTCAATACACCTTCATATTCCAACCGGTGAAGTAGGACTTTAAAGGTGCAGTGCGTAACTTTTTCATACAAATAAATGTTGGTCACATTCAAGCCATCGCCAAACCAGTTGACACACAAGTTGATTAAGCCTATTATCAGCTCCACAAAACTCTCTCTGTGTTCCTCAGTATGGCAGCGTTTACAGACTTTAATTCTCTGAGCCCTTAGCTCAGTTAGTAGGGCGTCCCCCCCCCCCCATGGGCCTCGGCCAGCAGCGGACCCGGGTTCGATTCCAGCCCGCGGTCGTTCTCTGCATGTCACTCCCCTCTCTGCCCCATTTCAACTCTGTCTCTACACTATCAATAAAGCATAAAAATGAAAAAAATAATATTAAACAGCATTTTCTTCTAAAGACTAATGTTGTACAAGCAATTTGAATTATAATCTCTAATCTCCATCATATTCACAGTACAAGGTCTGTTCATGGGTTTAATGTCCGGTAACCAAGCCCTCCTGTACGCATTCGGTTTGTGTGAGGTGTTAAAGGTGAAGTAAGCGATTTATTAGCGTTAATATAAGTGTTAAATCGCTCTTTATTCATACAGTGATCACTTACATAATGTGCGCGTTTCATAAAGCCGATCTCTCAGTCAGCTGCTCTGCATGTAATCGGCAAATACACTTATTGGAGGATCCAGAAATGTATATCCAATCACAAGAGAGAACGCTACAAACCGACACTCGTCTCACTCATGGTCTCACTGCCGGTGCACGCCAGAGCAACAGATGGGTGAATGTTTATGCGCCTACAATGGCGGAGCAGGTAAAAATCATTCCCAATGTCTGTTTTGATGGTTTTTATCATGTTTAAAAAAACCATCAAACCATCAATTCTAGATAACTACCTGCTTGAAGACATGGGTTTTGGATATGGGTTGCTTTTAAAAGTGTATGTAAGTAGGCACTAGGCAGTCAAAAAAATATAGGATTAGGATATAATAGGAGAACATTTGGAATTGGGCATCTAGACAAGGCAGGGTAGATATGGTTTAAATGAACCGTCCAGAGCCCTTAGGTCGTCTGGGACAGGTCTACTTACAGTCCCAAGAGTTAGGACTAAACGAGGAGAAGCAGCTTTTAGTTTTTATGCACCAAATATCTGGAACAAACTCCCAGAAAACTTGAGGTCTGCTGCAACCCTCAGTTCTTTTAAATCGAGTCTGAAGACTTTTCTGTTTCCATTTTAACCTGTACTTTTTATTTAATTTAAATGTTTTACTTCTTTTCATTCGCTTTTAAATGTCTTCTAATGTGTTTTATGTATTTTAATCTTGCCCCTGTAAAGCACTTTGAGTGGCCTTGTGTTTCAATTGTGCTATAGAAATAAACTTGCCTTGCCTTAAAACTAAATCTAAAAGTGCTGCTAAATTGAACAGATATACAAATGCATCAGTGCAAGTTTAACAAAGATGTTTTAGCATTAGTAACATATAGACACATAGCATTTCTCCTCTGTCTAGTAGCAGTGACTCCAAACATTTCACTCTGGCCGTGTGTCTTTGTGTGGTGTGTGAAAGGAGAGTGGGGGGTTCTGTCCCTATGGATTTGTTAGAGTGTGTGTGTGTGTGTGTGTGTGTGTGTGTGTGTGTGTGTGTGTGTGTGTGTGTGTGTGTGTGTGTGTGTGTGTGTGTGTGTGTGTGTGTGTGTGTGTGTGTGTGTGTGTGTGTGTGTGTGTGTGTGTGTGTGTGTGTGTGTGTGTGTGTGTGTGGGATTGTGTGGGAGTGTGAGTAGTCATGACATTCCTATATCCCACAGACAGCTGGACGGGAGCAAACCAGCTGACACACACACACACACACACACACACACACACACACACACACACACACACACACACACACACACACACACACACACACACACACACACACACACACACACACACAGCTGACCAGTTGCTATGGGAAAGCCTTTTCTTTGCTTTCATCCCAAACACAATTGATGGTGAGGGGCTGGTTGGCCCTTTAATCTGACCCCAGTTCTGTGTGTGTGTGTGTGTGTGTGTGTGTGTGTGTGTGTGTGTGTGTGTGTGTGTGTGTGTGTGTGTGTGTGTGTGTGTGTGTGTGTGTGTGTGTGTGTGTGTGTGTGTGTGTGTGTGTGTGTGTGTGTGTGTGCGTATGTGTGTCTTTGTTGGGGCGGGTTGAGCTCAAACTATCTGCTGGAGCTTAGTTTTCATTACAGGGCTGTTAACCGATCGTTACTGACACAACACATAGTATTTCTAGCTTAAATAGGATACAAGGAACGCTAATATGTGAACCTAATACGTCTATTTATACCTCTGGCGTATGAGCTACACTGGGCCCCTTTGTTTACCTACTAGTTTACAGAGCCTAGGCTTAGTATTAACACTGGGGTTTTTTTTCTCGGACAAAATGTCCTAACTCCGAAGGTATAAAACTCAAATTGGTTCCCTGAAAAATAGCTGTACAGACAAAGACACACACACACACACACACACACACACACACACACACACACACACACACACACACACACACACACACACACACACACAGACACACCTACATTACTAACAGGGGACTATCGCAGGTACCAGCCAAGTGTGGCAACCTATTTCTGGTCATTTAAAAAATAAAAAAACACAACAGAATATTTACTTTTAATGTCTTCTGTCATAATATTACTTTATATGTGTTTTTTTATTTTTTTTGGAGAATTTGCTAACAGTGGACTTGAATCATTGGGTGACATCTAAGAGTGGACTCCATTCACTGCATCAATGGAGCTGTCTGTGCCTATTGTTTCACTAAATGAGTGTTTGCTTGCTGCAGTTACCTCCCTTTGTTTCTTTTTAAGATAGATTATATACCTTTAACACTAACTAAACATATGATACAAATACTATGAATATAATCATGGCCACATGTTGCAAATAAATATCAAATAAGAAGTAACTTGTTGGATGTACTAATATCAGGGACATAGCAACAACATTTTCCTTATCCAAGCCTTATCTTTATTTAAAGGAATGTGTTCACAATGTTACATTCTAAAGATTTATTAAACCACTACAGTTTATTTTGCGGTTCTAATTAGAAAAAGGTCCTCTCTTCTACTGTTTGAAATGACATGAGTCCTCTTTTAGTTGGTACTAATTGACACAAGTTCCCTGTTGGTTAGGATGGAATGATATTCACACTCCATCATGTATGTAAAATGTATGTCTATTATAAAAAGTATTTAGCGGTGCTGACTAGATGAACAGAGGGCTAACACATGGATGTCTGCTGAGAGCAAGTATCTGTTGCTGTTTGCTGTGATTTTTAACAATATGTAATGCACATTATGGAATAAATCAAACACTGCTATTACTTTTAAAATGGTAAAAATATGCATTTTAATTAGGCAAACTGAATCATTCTTAAGAGAAATAAAATATTATAAATGTAGTCTTAAATGTCTGTATGTTATACATATTGATTATACCTGCAGTCCTAAATTGTATGGAATGACAGGAGTCCCCGTTTAGTTGGCACTAATTGACACAAGTTCCCTGTTGGTTAGGATGGAATGATATTCACACTCCATCATGTATGAAAAAGACCTAGCTAGATCAATAATGCCTATGAAAATCATCTGAACTGCATTTGAGAATAGTTATAACATAACATATCATTTGAAAATGATTGTAGAGTTTAAAAATGTTTTAATACATATATTTTTTTAAAGATTTTTTTACGATAGCTGAACGACAGTGGGCACAAGCGGAGCGACATGTGCAACACTCTAACTACAGTCTGCTTTACCAATAGTCACCTGAGCTGAACAGTTCACAACACCTGCAAAACCCATTCCAAGCAACACACTGTCACACACATCTCAAAACACAAACACACACTGTCAATCAGAACACAGAGTAAAAACACCAGCATCAAACACCAATAAACAAATTACAAACATTTACTCATTACAGTTTGAATAATGTGAGTGACTTGAATGAAAACCAACAGTTTGCTTCAATAGATACACTGCCCGTCCAAAGAAAGTCATGGCCACTAGTTGCAAATAAATATCAAATAAGAAGTAACTTATTGGATGCACTAATATCAGTGACTTAGTAACACCATTTTCCTTATCCAAGCAAATGTGTTCTCAATGTTACATTTTAAAGATGTATTAAACCACAACAGTTTATTTTGCTGTTATAATTTTCTTCTTTCAGTTTTAACAGTACGAGAGGGGACTTTCTAGTGAAATCTTAATTGTCTATTTTTCTATTATAAAAAGTATTTAGCGGTGCTGACTAGATGAACAGAGGGCTAACACATGGATGACTGGTCTGCTGAGAGCAAGTATCTGTTGCTGTTTGCTGTGATTTTTAACAATATGTAATGCACATTATGGAATAAATCAAACACTGCTATTACTTTTAAAATGGTAAAAATATGCATTTTAATTAGGCAAACTGAATCATTCTTAAGAGAAATAAAATATTATAAATGTAGTCTTAAATGTCTGTATGTTATACATATTGACTATACCTGCAGTCCTAAATTGTATGGAATGACAGGAGTCCCCGTTTAGTTGGCACTAATTGACACAAGTTCCCTGTTGGTTAGGATGGAATGATATTCACACTCCATCATGGATGTAAAAAACTTTGGCAGATCATTAATACCTATGAAAATAATCTCAACTGAATTTGAGAATAGTTATAACACAACATATAATTTGAACATGATTCGTAGATATTAACATGTTTTAATATATATTTAGTCTGCTGACAGCAAGTATCTGTTGCTGGTTGCTGTGATTTTTAACAATATGTAATACACACTATGGAATATATTAGAAGTGTAGCCTAGTTTTGTGTAGTGGGTATACTGTGATGATTCCCACCTCGCCTCTTCCTGAATATGCAACATAGCATTTTGTATACATTTCTAAACATATGGCTTACACTGTGGTGGGTTTGCAATGCTGTTGTTATTGCAGTTGGCGCAGCAAAGGTAAAAACATTTTACACCCTACTAACATGGGTTTAGAAACATCAAAATTAGGAAGAGCTTCCATCACAAATTATTTGTGATGGAAGTTCTTTCAAGGTTGGAGGTCAACTCAGGTGGAAGAATATTTCAGGAGACTTGGATGAATTATGAAGTAATATTTATTACAGACTTGGCCAAGGAGAACCGGACTGCAACTCGGGTGACTTGCACTTCAATTCTGACAGACACTTCCTGAGAGCTGTGTATTAACCTTGTGCTATCTCTAACACCTCCCTGGCTCGGGCACCAAGCGTACCAATGTTTTGGTTCAGAGCTGAACACAGTGAACCATAACATTCTGGAGTCTAAAGCCCAGTTCAGACCAAAGATTCGCCTTGCAACTGCTTGCAACTGCAACTCCTTGCGACGAGACCGCCGAAACGTTCTAAAACTGGACCTTGCGATTTGACATGTTGAATCTTCTGCGACGCCTTGCAACGGCTTGCAACGCGCTGCAACGAGCAGTACACACTGCTGCGATTTATCCCCCGCGACGTTCTAAAACCGTCTCGTCGCAAGCAGTTGCAAGGCGAATCTTTGGTCTGAACTGGGCTTAAGGAGATGAGACTTCATCTATACAACTGACCTAAGTGTCTCCTAACAGTCTACCAGGCTGACCTAGTGTCTGAGATATAGACAAATACACAAGACAGGTATAAATTAACTATACATCTCTACCATTAATATTAACCATACTAAAGACTGAAAATTCCCTCACAACATGTACTTTAAGTTCACTGTATGGAGGTAGTTTAGGGCAGAAAACCAGTCTGTGATTGTAGCAGCATGGTGCTATGTTATACATATTTACCCTACCTGCAGTCCTAAATTGTATGGAATGACAGGAGTCCCCGTTTAGTTGGCACTAATTGACAGAAGTTCCCTGTTGGTTAGGATGGAATGATATTCACACTCCATCATGGATGATAAATACCTAGCTAGATCAATAATACCTATGAAAATAATATTAACTGCATTTGAGAATAGTTATAACACAACATATAATTTGTAAATGATTTGTAGAGTTTAAAAATGTTGTAATACATATATTTTTTTAAAGATTTTTTTACGATAGCTGAACGACAGTGGGCACAAGTGGAGCGACATGTGCAACACTCTAACTACAGTCTGCTTTACCAATAGTCACCTGAGCTGAACAGTTCACAACACCTGCAAAACTCATTCCAAGCAACACACTGTCACACACATCTCAAAACACAAACTTACACTGTTTATCAGAGCAAACAGAGTAAAAACACCAGCATCAAACACGAATAAACACATTACAAACTTTTACTCATTACAGTTTGAATAATGTGAGTGACTTGAATGAAAACCAACAGTTCGCTTCAATAGGATCACTGCCCGGCCTAATAAAAGTCACACACTCAAATATCTTGTTGGACCATCTTTAGCTTTGATTACAGCACATATTCGCTGTAACACATTTTGATACGCTTTATTTTGGCACATAAAGTTGCTTAGAACCTAGGCCTGACCAACCTGGTTTTACATACTTTGAGTTTAATCGAAAACCCAGAGTTACTTATCAACGCGCAGGGTTGATAAGCAACTCTGGGTTTTCGGTTTCAGAACAGTGGATCAGCGTTGGATTAATCAACTCTGAGCGTGATTGATCCTACCACTTCTCCACTTCTCAAAAAAGAAAAGAAAAAAAATCTCCACTCCTCCCACTAGAGTTAGAAATATTAACGAATGAGCTTATGGTATGGAGAAGAATTAACGGTACTATCTCTCCAGGCTTTTCATAATGCGTTGGACAGTTCTTAACAAGATTTTAGTAGTTTCATCTTTTCCTGAGTAGTTTTCTTTGTTTAATGCAGGCCAATAATTTCACTCCACTGAAACAAAGTTACATCTTTTCCCAAACCACAGCATATGTCATCCTTATAGCAGATGACAAAATTACAGGAATTGATTTCTGTATTATAATTATAGAATATTTACACAAATAAATACTACAAAAAAATCAGAATGTTACGTGTCAATAAAATAGAAAATAGAAAAATATGATAATTAATAAATAAAAATATGATCTATTAAGGCAAATTCTGATTTAATTTACTTTTGTTTACCTAATAAAACTGGTATGTTATAAAATAAACAATTTCATGTGAAAGAATTTAAGTTCCCTCTAAAAAAATGTGCTGGTGTTTTGTTTCATTTTGGTAGTAGGAGGATTTCTTCCTTTTGAGCCAGAGAGCCTGAGAGACAATAAAAAATATTTGTTTCCCTTTTCTCAGGCTAGGGTGAACAGATTTCTAAAATCTTTGCATATTTATACTACACTGTGTGCACAATTATTAGACAAGTGAGTATTTTGGCCATATCATAATTTGTATGCATATTTTCCAACTTTAAGCTGTATACAATTGAGTTCTTATTCAATTTAAGCATACCAGGTGATGTGTATTTGCGTAATGAGTTAAGGTGTGGCCTAAGGAGTTCAACACTCTATATCAAGGTGTGCATAGTTATTAGGCAGTTTCTCTTTCTCAGGCAAAATGGGACAAAAAAGAGATTTAACGGACTCTGAAAAATCAAAAAATGCATACAGTCTTTTAGAGGGATGGAACACTCTTGAAATTGCTAAGATATTGGGGCGTGACCACAGAACCATGAAACGTTTTGTTGCAAATAGCCAACAGGGTCGCAAGAAACATATTGAGAAAAAAATACGCAAATTAACTGCCAAAGATTTGGAGGCCCGTGGCTGGATCAGTAACGTGCACAGAGCTCCACTTCGACTCAGACGGCAGCAAGGTTGAGGTGGGGTACTGGTATGGGCTGGTATTATTAAAGATGAGCTAGTTGGACCTTTTTGTTTTGAAAATGGCATTAAAATCACCTCCCAAACCTACAGACAGTTTTTAGAAGACACTTTCTTCAAGCAGTGGTACAGGAAAAAGTCTGCATATTTCAAGAAGACCATGATTTGTATGCAGGACAATGCTCCATCGCATACATCGAAGTACTCAACTGCATGGCTAGCCCGTAAAGGCCTTAAGGATGAAAAATTATGACATGGCCCCCTTCCTCACCTGACCTAAACCCTATTGAGTACCTGTGGGCCCTGCTTAAACAAGAGATTTACAGTGAAGGAAATCAGTACACCTCTCGGAACAGTGTCTGGGAGGCTGTGGTGGCTGCTGCACAAAAAGTTGATCGTCAACAGATCAAGAAACTGACAAACTCCATGAATGACAGTGTGACAGTTATCGAAAAGAAGGGTGGCTATATTGGTCACTGATTTTTTTTTACATGTCAGAAATGTTTATTTGTAAATGTTGAGTGGTTTTATCATTCTCACTTTAACAGATGCAAATAAATAAGTGAAATGGGAAAATGTTTATTTTTTCATTTAGTTGCATAATAATTCTGCACACTAATAGTTGCCTAATAATTCTGCAAATATATGTATTCACTTAAAAAAGACAAAACCTCACTTTTAATTTCTTAAACATTCAGGTTGAGGTTAATTTACATTTTGGATTGACCGAGAACACTGTAGTTGTTCAATAATAAATACATCCTCAAAAATACAACTTGCCTAATAATTGTGCAGACAGTGTACATAGGTTCCCAGAGTTCACTGAAACGTAATGTTTCCTCCAGTGAAATAATTATTTAAATAATTTTCCATCTTTTGAGTCTTTGATTAATATTTTTCTGGATTGCTTTTATTGGGATCATTCATTTAATAAAGACATATTACTTATACAGACTAACTTTCCATTGATGTGAAAGGTCACTCTCTTGTCCCCCACATACATACCTGCCAAACCATGCCCTTGCTGGCAGCCCTTCAACCCCCACCCCTGGCCTGCATTGTCTCTATTCAAAGTAGGCACTTCACACATTTTCTACAGCAACACTGGCAGTGAGTTGGACTTATGTTACAAGACTGTGATGCTGTGTCTCTCCCAGAGGCTGCATACATCTCCTTGCAAACATAAATATAGTGGATTTATTAAAAGAGGTATGGTAACAGTTGTATGCGCCAACATGTTTAAGCTAAACTTAGTTGGATATCTGGTTCCTTTAGTAACTTTATTTTAAGCCTAGAGTAGCTCCCTAAAAATATCCAGCCATGTAGGAAATCATTTATTTACCAACATAATCAATTGATGGATCCTTACAAGAGAAACATGTACACATATGGAATTTACCTTTCAAATTCACTTTGAAGCCCATTAACCCTTCTAGTTTCACAAGGAATCCTATTGTGCTATCTACTCTGAAGATTTGGTTCCAGTTTAGGCGCCATTTTATGTTTTCCTCTGCATCCACTCTGATGCCCATAGTGAACAATCATCTATTCCCCCCATCTGTTGGGAATATATCCTACATGTTATGGCAAAATAAAGGCATTTAGGTATTCAGACCTTCATAAGGATGGGCACTTTGCTACTTTTTCAGACTTCCCAAAAGGTTTTAATGTACCTACATCCCATTTATTTATGTACGTTCAAATTAGACATTGTGCCTCTTCTCTTTTTTCGTGTTATCCTTCTCTCTCTATAAACCAACCATGGGAAGACCTTCTGACCTTTAAACCCCATCAGAAATTGCTAATTTCTAAGATGTATGACAAACTCATGGCTCTGGAAAACAATTTGGCTGTCGAAGCTAAAAATGCTTGGGAGCGTGAGCCTGTGGTAAATTTGACAGATCAATAAGGTGGTACATAGTATAAGCTCATCTTCTCCTTGTGTCAGGCTGCATCTTATACAGTGTTAAAGTGTTACATAGAGTCCATTTCAGCAAATCTGAAATGTATCCAAATGGTGTGGACCAGTGTGACGTATGCCACGCCTCCTCATGTAAATTTAGTCATAATTTCACTCCTCTGAAACAGAGTTACATCTTTTCCCAAACCACAGCATATGTCTTCTGACGTGGTTGTTTAGGAAATAAGAAGCTATTCACTCCATCAGTGAGAGTTGCACTCTTACAGTAAATGCAAAATTGCAGGAATTGTTTTTTGTATTACAATTATAGTATGTTTACAAAGATAAATACTACATTTGAAAATGTTACATATCAATAAAATATGAAATAAAATATAAAAAACATTTTGAATTATTGAGGCAAACTTCTGATTTAATTTATTTTTGTTTACCTAAAAAACTAACATGTTATAAAATAAACAATTTCATGTGAAATAATTTCACTCTCCTCAAAGAAAATAGTAAGATCTTTGTGTGAAGTAACTAAAATTGTTCAAACTGTATAAAATTTAAAAAAAAATAGTTTGCTGATTTTCCATCTTTTGAGTCTGTGATTAATATTGTTCTGGATTTGTTTTATTGGGATCATTCATTTAATAAAGACATATTACTTATACAGACTAACTTTCCATTGATGTTAAAGGTCACCCTTGTCCTCAACATGCATACCTGCCAAACCATGCTCTTGCTGACTGCCCCTCTACCCAACCCCCGGCCTGCATTGTCTCTATTCAAAGTAGACACTTCACACCTTTTTTCCAGCAACACCTTTAAACCTCACCAGAAATTGCTAATTTCTAAGATGTATGACAAACTCATGGCTCTGGAAAACAATTTGGCTGTCGAAGCTAAAAATGCTTGGGAGCGTGAGCCTGTGGTAAATTTGACAGATCAATAAGGTGGTACATAGTATAAGCTCATCTTCTCCTTGTGTCAGGCTGCATCTTATACAGTGTTAAAGTGTTACATAGAGTCCATTTCAGCAAATCTAAAATCTATCCAAATGTTGTGGACCAGTGTGACAGATGCCACACCTCCTCATCTAAATTTAGTCATACGTTTTTTTATTGTCTCAGACTACATACATTCTGGACTGCCTTTTTATGATTTTGGCGGGCAACAACTCCACATTTACTAGTTGCAATCAGAAATACTAGCCTTCACTTCCCTTCTGGCAAGACGTCATAGTTTACTTATGTGAAAATCTCCTTAACACCCATTTATTTCTATCAGGCTTAAGGACGTTATGTTTTTCCTTAAATTAGAAAAAAATAAACAACAGTGAAAGGCTCTTCTAAAAAAGTCTCACAAAAATGGGAATAGATCTTTAAATTCTGTCTGTGGTCAGAAATAAGCTGCAGTGTATACATGTGTGTGTGTCGGAGAAGTGAACATTTTCTAAGGTATATTCTCCAAACTGAATAAACAAACTTTCCTCACAGGAAAATGTGATCCCTGGAACACTGTTTGAAGTTAGAAAGCTTCCTGAAAAGTTACTGTTTCACTGTTGTTTACAGCAGCAGGGCCCACAGTTTGGTTTACAAACATATTCTAGTTGGTTCCAGGTTCCTCAAAATAATATTGTTTTGATATGTGATGATAGAATTGAATCACATTTTATTATAAACATTGAACTTCACAAACATGTTGTAACTTCACCTAACAATATAAGATAGATAAAAGGATAAATAAAAGTTAAATGAAAAAATGAAAAAGATAGCTTGCCTTGTAACCTATAGAACATAATGTTGATTACAAAAAAGCTTTGACTTCTAAACTTAAAGATGTAAAATACAAATTACTGGTTTTACTAGAAATTTCTCGCTAGACTCTCTTCACTCTTGCCAAGGTGACTACACATGGCTCTCCTCTTTCCTTGCCGCTGGAAGCTCAAACATGCACGTCACACCAGGAAATGGGCGTGCACTTAGACAGGAACAGCAAAAAGTGCAATCTGACTGGCTGTTGAGTTTATTTCTGCTTTGGCTGTTTGGTAAATCCATATCAGGACTGTTTTTTTGTTTTGTTTTTCATATCAAGCATTTATGTCAAAAGCTTATCGTCATAATCAACGCAAGTGTTATCGCAATTAATAATTGTAATCAAATGATTGCCCAGTCCTACTCTACAGTATGACTTTAAAAGGTGTCCCTTTAATAAAGATCCTGTTTGCAGTATGTGAAATGATCATGATCTTAAAAGGAATCAAGATGTGGTCTTGCAAATATGAGATCTCCTGTCTCTGTAAAAACTTCTAGTCTGAGAGTAAAATATAAGAGACTTGTGACAGGTTGTCTTGAGATATGAGACGTGTCAGACTTTTGCTTTGTGATGCATTTTTGAAAATAAATAAATGTATTTCTTGATATTTACCTGCCCTCCACTCACTAAGGCAAGAGCCTGCAACACGTTCACATCAGGCAGTCAATCTCTAAAGAGCCTCGGCAGGGAAGAATAGCCTACAGTTAATGTAAAAAATAAAGTCACAAGCCAACTATAACGTTTGTGCATATTTTTTAATATATTCTCTGGTAAGTACTTTTATTTATTCATTTGTTAACTAGAATTCCTTTAGGCTTTTTATCTTATTTCCTTACTATTGCTTTGGTAAAGTTAACACTTATTTTCCATGCCAAACAAGCCCCTTTAAGGGGCACTTTACACTGTGAAAACGTGACAGTTTTCCAGTTTTTGGTTTAAAAAAAAACCCCGTTCAGACACAGTTTATCTGACATCTTCACCCGTACACAAGTTTTCAGAGGAAACGGGCCGAAATCGCTGTAGCAGCAGTGCCAAGCCAATAGTCAGCGGTGACACAGCCTAGTAGATAGCTCTTCCGGTACAATTTGATGCATAAAACCTTACTGTAACCAAAAATTAATGCCACTAACGTTCATAAAGCGGTTGGTGTAAGCTTGGGGTTACAAATATTGTAAAAGACAAGCTTTCTGTCCTCTTATTTCACCGCATTGAACTCGTAAAAACAGAAGACTTGCTGATAGTGAAGGGGCTTCGTGAGCGGATACTTTCCTGTTAGGCGTATTTCAAAATAAAAGTCAACTCACGTGTGTCCAGTGAAATGCTATTAATGTTTAGCCAGTGAAATGCTTTTACTTTGAAGCCGTAGCCTTAATGCTCCTTTTGTTGAACAGTAGCCGCTAGCTTAACCGCTGCACGCTGATAGTGTTTTTAATGTAGAGAGAGAGCCGTGTCCCTGGCATATAGAAGTGACACACGTTTATTTAGCTAGAAAAACAGGCAGAGCACAAATCTTTCCCCAGCCAAAGTGGCGGGTGGTCTCAATAACTTACTGCGGTAATCGCTTGGACTAAATTGGCGAGTGTTAGCCTATATTTTAGCGCTGCACGACACTCTCCGCTGATCACAGTGATGGTGCCGTGGAGACACGTCATGTTGTCTTCTAACTTTATAACTCGCTAGTGGGTATTTTGACAGCAAATGTTATAGACTACGCATGTGTGAGGGTGGAGCCGTGACGTCAGCGTTATCAGGGGAAATGTTTTCGGTGTTTACAGGAAACCAAAACCGTTAAGTTTTCCAAAAAATCCTCCCTGGGAGGTGATCTCAAAAACCTGCGGTTTCATGCCTGCGTTTGCTGTTTTCCTGTAAATGATATAGTGCAACCGCGGGAATTTTTCCGCGTTTGCACTGTTTCGTGTTGTCGTGTAAAGTGCCCCTAAATGTAATAGAAATTGCATTGTAAAGGTAAAGAAAAAAGTGCCATTTTAACATTTGGGGCTTGAGGCTTTAGGGATTGTGCCTTAGTGACTCAGAGCAGGCGAGTGCTGTTTCTATCTGTGACAGCCTGTGTCACTCTCTGATCGTATGCAGTGTGGGGGATGGGTACCTGTGTCTGACGACGGTCGTTAGGCCTTCAACAACAACAGCTAACTTCAATAGCCAAGATGTTATGTTGAATTCAGAGTGACTGTGACATGGGTCATTCTCCTTCCGCTGTATTGGAGAAGATGCTTTGATACAAATTACATTTAAAATAGGTTGAGTGCAATCAACATTTAACTTTTGCTGGAAATCAAATCCTTTAATACAATATACTCAAAAAAGGATCTTAACAAGGTAGTAAACTTGAAAAAATTTAAAATATGCAACTCTTCCTTGAAAGCTCTTTTAAGCAATAAAAGTCCACTGAAAAAGTTAAACTTTCATATATTCTAGATTCATGACACAAAGTAAAAAATGTGAGGCATTTCTTTTGTTTTAATTTGGATGGAACAAACATGGATTAAAAAAATCCAGTATCTCGACGCAAATCAAATACAATGCGCTGTAATGTAGGGATCTCAAAGTGATCTGCACAAAACAATTTTGTTTTCCGGTAAATCTTTTAGTGCCAATGCTTACAGATCAGTCATTTTGAGATGGCTACATAATACAAATGTAGCCTACTGAAATGCAACATGATTGGACGGTTGGAAATAAACAAATAGGCCTTCAGCTGGAAAAGTACAGGTTCTAAGCACCAGTTCTAAGCACCAGTTTGATGGAAATGTTGTGATGTTTGAAAGAGTTTTTGCGGAATAGTGAATGTAAATACATCAGGGAAGGGCTGACAGTGAATCGTGAGGGCAGCATATTCCATCGGTTCGTCTCTTCTCCACCATAAAAATATAATGTATTTAATTTAATTAGAAATGGTTCAGGTTAAATAAAGATAATACAAGCAGGAATATTTAACTGAATGAAATTGTAGTCCTTGATGTGGTACATGATCATAGAATAACTGTTGAAACAGCATGAATTCAGAGTGACAGCTGACTGAACCAAGGATGCAACTGAATAAGATAAACTTTTGTGCAACTGAATCATGGCTTAAGCAAGCCAGGATAACAGAAATATCCTAGGTAAATCTTATCTTGGTTTTGTGCAATAGGCCGCAGGAAGCACACAGTGAACTGCCAAACTGTAAACAATCATGGAAATATTCCATACTGCGATCTGTTTTGGTGATTTGGTGCCATCAACAAAAAACTGTGTCATTTACATCTTTAGGCTATAAACTGTGAGTCATTTAAATTTTTGAGAGAGATTAAGAGAGAGAGATAGAGAGAGGGAGAGAGAGAGACACAGAGAGAGAGAGATAGCGAGAGAGAGAGTAAAACTACTGCCTGATTATATAGAGTTCAAAATAATAAATAAATACATCTAGACCTATACATTAAAAAGAAAAACATCACATTATTGTTGTTTTATATTGTCTAAATATGTATGTCAATGTCACGTTTTGTGGCTTGTAGCCTACAATGTGAAACATTATTTTCACTGTATTTTTGCTGCTGGACGCACAGCTCACAAGAAGAATAGGCTGGAGCTGACACACTGTCAGATGTGTGTCGCGCCAAACCGACAAGGGACAGTTGGCCCATTATCGGTCGAACCTGTTACCATCAGAAGCAAAACACTCCGTTTAGACACTCCCCTCTCTTTCATCTGATCATTGAACACGGCGTTTTTACTCATCCTCACTATCAAATGTAATAGGCCTGAAGCCTATTGGCTCAGGGCTCCCGGTCAAACCAAAACTCATTTTCTTAATGATGGCAACAACAACACTTTCCCGTGATGTTAAGCTGACGGCGATTTATTCAAAAAGAAAAGAAGGCAAATGCACAGTGCTTCCTGCATTAGGGTCGGGTCCAGTGGCAGAGCAAGGACATTTTCATTGGGGTGGCCAGGATGGGGCCAGTGATAATTTTTGGGTGGCAAGCACAAGGGCTTCGGTTTCACTTCAACATAAGTGGGGGTCTGGGGGTAGTCCACCATAAAAAAATGTGCTTCAAACATACCATTTTGTGCATTCTGGTGAATTTGGCCGGACCCAACTCGGGTCCGGCCAAATTCACACCACAAACAAACTGCAGCAGCCTGAGAGATGCACACTGAGTTTGTTCAGGTGTACTAACACGGCAGGTGTGAATACGCCCTAGCATCTCTGCCCCATTTCAACTATGTCTCTACACTATCAGTAAAGCATAACAATGCCAAAAAAATAAAGAAATAATCCAGTTTGGTTTATTCCTCTTAAATACATCCACGATGGAGTGTGAAAGTCGCACCATCCCAACCAACAGTGGACTTCAGTCATTAGATACAGTGGAAGTGTGGACCTTTCTCTGTGATTGTGAAATAAACAAAATAAATATAGATTGAAGACACAAGAACACTGTCAAATTGATTGAAAACCTCTTCTTATAAAGATTATTAAAGGGAATCTTGAGGGACTGAATTACTCTAAAGGTCTAGGCCTCTAAAATGTTCTGATTGTAAAATGATAGTCTGATGATCAATCTGTTTTTGCA
>NC_137216.1:30286320-30291320 GCF_949987685.1 Ammodytes marinus | reverse complement strand
TCTATGTATCTAAACATTAAAGGTGCAGTGTGTAATATGACATCATCAAGAAAGTTCTACAAAGTTCTAGAATGCAACGCTCTCTGGGTTTCGAATAATAACAGAAGCTACAGTGGCCTTCAAGGACAAGAACAATTCTAAATTTTAAACAATGCACCTGATGACATTCCCACTATGACACTTTCAAGATGGCGGCACTAGGCCTTGGTCCAAAATATGCAGAAATATGGACATATATGAGACCCTTTCTAAGGGAAAAAATAATAATTCAAAACATTTTTTTCAGCTATTATGCACTAAATTAAATGTACTTATGGATATTATAATTACTTTCTACAAAATCTGCTGGGAAATAAAACCCAAAATTCTACACACTGCAGCTTTAACCAGTGCTTGAAATAACAATGTATCTTGCCTACAGTGTCTCACCCTAATGCCATAGTCACATATCACTGTGGTAAATGTTTCACACTGGAACACAAACACTAGTGGAGGCAGCACACACACACACACACACACACACACACACACACACACACACACACACACACACACACACACACACACACACACAGAGAGAGAGACAGAGCAGTAAAAGACGTATTGTGTTGACACTGCCAGGCCGAGCCCCAGTGTGCTCTGAACTCTGATCTTTCACCCATCCCCCATCAGCTAACACACACACACACACACACACACACACACGCACACACACAGCACACACACAGACACACGCACACACGCACACACACACACACACACACACACACACACACACACACACACACACACACACACACACACACACACACACACACACACACACACACATCAATAAAAGGTAAAATCAATTAAAAAAAATACCCTAAAAAAAATGTTTTTTCCTCAAAATGTTTGAACAAAAACACCAAAAAACAAATAGACCAGTGTTTATGTTCCTTCTCTAAAGCCCCTATCTCGCTGCGACAGTGTGCGACAAGTTGGAGACACAAAATTGCGACAAAATATGCAAATTAGCGACAATTTTCACTTGCAGTCTCACTGAGTTGGTTCCTCACGACACGTTTGCGAATGTCCCATGGCCAACACTTGCCAGGAGGTCGCATTTATGTCTCGAGAACGTCGCACGAACGGAATGTCAGTCTCATTTTTGTCTCAAATAAGTCATAATTTAGTTTCATATGTCGCCAAACCCTCGCAAAGTTGTCTGACATTGCTCGCACTTTCTGACTCGCGGAAACTAAATTGAGAAGGGTTTGCGACGCGTTTGAGACACAAGCGACGACTCTGAGACTATTTTGAGACTAGATTTGTCGCACACTTTTTTTTGAACATGTTCAAAATTCAAACGACAGGACTGCGCGGCTCTGCGACTCATGCGAGGAAATTGAGACCTCCGCGAACGTTTGGAGACAGTTTAGAGACTCCCTCGCGAATGCAGTCTCCAACTTGTCGCAAACAGTCGCAGCCCAGTGAGATAGGGGCTTAACTCCTCGTCCTCTTTCTTGTCCTCCGTTAGTTCTCACTTATTGATTTACCGCAGGGTGTTACGATGTTTAAATTAAGGATCTAACCTCATAGGGGATCAGACAAACAGCCCTTTGTTTCACAGTTATTTGTTCCCCCAGCACGTCAGGCCTTTACAGAATGTGTAAGCAGGACCCTAAACATCACACATCACCACGACAGTAAACACAGGGAAAAACCTCTGGCACGGGAACACCTCTCCTTTTAAGGGTGCAGTGTGTAATATGACATCATCAAGAAAGTTCTACAAAGTTCTAGAATGCAACGCTCCCTGGGTAACCCCACCCCTTTAGAATAATAACAGAAGCTACAGTGGCCTTCAAGGACAAGAACAATTCTAAATTATAAACAATGCTCCTGATGACATTCCAACTATGACACTTTCAAGATGGCGGCACTAGGCCTTGGTCCAAAATATGCAGAAACATGGACATATATGAGACCCTTTCTAAAGGAAAAAAAAATTATTCAAAACATTTTTTTCAGCTATTATGCACTAAATTAAATGTACTTATGGATATTATAATTACTTTCTACAAAATCTGCTAGGAAATAAAACACCAAATTCTACACACTGCAGGTTTAAGGGAATTATTTATTTACACAGTGGTCTATAGGACAATCAGGTGAAACTCATATTATTAGAATATCATGGAAAATGAATTGGAATTGAGGCAGGAATTCATGCAGAAGGGGCCCAAACCAAGTACTGAGTACATATGGATGATTATACTTTATAGAGGGCCGACATTTCTGTATTGAAAATCCCTTTTTTATTGATTTCATGTTATATTCAAATTTTCAGAGATTTTGACTATGTGGTTCTCATAAGCTGTGTAAGCTATATTAATCAAAATGATAACAAAGAAAGGTTTGAACTATCTCACTTTGCATGTAATGAGTCTATATAATGTATTACACACACACACACACACACACACACACACACACTCACACTCACACTCACACTCACACTCACACTCACACTCACACTCACACTCACACACACACACACACACACACACACACACACACACACACACACACTGCACCTTAAAGATTTGAGGGTAGATAAAGGACACTGATTATTGGCAGACTTGTATTTCCTGCTGTAAAACACACACACACCTGCGACAGGTAAGGGATCAGAGTCTGCTTGAGTAAGTGGTGGAACAGGACCAGGTGTCTACAAACAGGCTGTAAAACCATTATACTGACAGGGGCTCGTAAACTCACTGGGTGGCGTGTGTGTGTGTGTGTGTGTCTGGTGTGTGTTTGTGTGTGTGGGGTGTGTCTGGTGTGTGTTTGTGTGTGTTTGTGTGTGTGTGTGTGAGCTTGTCTCTATGTGAGCGTATGTCTATGTGTGTGTGTGTGTGTGTGTGTGTGTGTGTGAGCGTATGTCTCTATGTGTGTGTGTGTGTGTGTGTGTGTGTGAGCGTATGTCTGTATGTGTGTGTGTGTGAGTGTGTGTGTGTGTGTGTGTGAGCTTGTCTCTATGTGAGCGTATGTCTATGTGTGTGTGTGTGTGAGCGTATGTCTCTATGTGTGTGTGTGTGTGTGTGTGTGTGTGTGTGTGTGTTTTCATGCACTTTAGCTGACCTGGATACTGCCAGCAATGTGCAAAAACAGATTTCAAGTAAATCCGGTTGCCTTTATCAAGTGGGTTTTCCTGGGTTGCCAGGTTCTTCAAGACAAAGTTGTTTTTCAAGTTTATTTTGAATCAGGTTTATCGCAAAGAAAAATCTCCACATACAAGATAAGATAAGATTTGTTATTGTCATTGTGCAATACAAGCAATTACATTCAGGTTGACTCAAGGACAGGGCTCAATGCAATAGATCAGGGGTTTTCAAAGTGTGAGAGAGTGAGCCCCCCCTCAGAGAACAAATGTCAGCGGAGCCCCCCCCCCAACAAAAAAAAAATATATTTTACAAATTTAAACATGTTTTTGAAACATTCTAAACATTTTTGTGCGTTTTTAAACACATTTAATACATTTTAACATCTTAATCCAGTGTTTTAATCCTGCTTCCTTTAAGCATGGATAATACTGACTGAGTGTGCATCGGAGTGAGAAAGATAGGCAGACAGACTTGCCCAAATTATTGCCTAGTTAAATGTCATTCACACATCCAGTGCCACGCTAGTACCTCCAATGTCCTGCTGGAGGAGAATAGCAGCCAGTGGAGAACCAGACCCTCCTAGGGGGGTCCGGGGGCATGCCCCCCCGGGAGATTTTTTTTCACCTTTTTAAAGTGAAATGCATGAATCTGGTAGCCTGGCATTCCCAGACCTGCCACTAGGCGCAGGCAAATTAAATTTGCTGCGCGTGTTGGTCTGGACACCCTCCGTTGAAGCTTATCAAGAATACCAGAAATCTGGTATAACGTTTCAATTGGTTCTATCTAATATGGGCGCGCCAGAGCCCTTTATATGGTACTCTGGGGAGGACGTAACCGGATGACGACAGTGACGTGCATGCGACGTCGAAGCTGTGATAGTAAACATCAAAGATGGCTGCGGATATGTTGTGTGAGTTTGAGACTGCTTTGGCCTCGACCCTTAACGATTTGGAAGACGGGACTCATAGCTTTCACTAGCAAGTAAGTGGAATGTTCTGTTTTGCCGACCGACAACGGCAAACGTTTAATTGAACAGTTTAACAGCTGTTCGCTAAACGAACGGGGCTTACGTCACTTGTGCATCGCTCTGATTGGTTGTAGTGCTATCCAACTGCGTGCAGTGGCATTTGAAATGCACGAGTAGGAGCCGCCCCTTGAGTTGGAAATTACTATTGATCGTCGCCAGACCCTCTATCGTTCAAGATATCAGGGTCTGGATTTCCAGGCTATGAATCTGGTGCACTTTGAGAGGACAATTAAGAGGCTAAATATGAGGAATTTTGTGTGAACAAATCATTTGGAGACACTGGGTCTGATGAATTAGAAGCTATTGAAGAAGGACACATGGATTTTCCATAAAAATATTAATTTAAAATAAACAAAATGTATGCAGGGTCCTCTGGGTTGGGCTTGGTGCTCTTTTTCTTTAACGAGACCTATTTCTCTGTAATTTACTGAATGCATTTAAATGCAGTGAGAGGAACGAAGCAGAAGAACTCTTGTCCAGCTATGCTGTGATCTTAATATAAAAAAGAAAAACTAAAAAAAAAATTTTTTTTTTTTTTTTTAGTTTTTCTTTTTTTTTACATATTCATCCGCGCCCCCCCTGCCATAACCCCGCGCCCCCCAAGGGGGGCGCGCCCCACAGTTTGAAAACCGCTGCAATAGATAATACATCAATACAATGTTGTACCATATACTCGTACAATCATTGACAACATACAGGAAGGAATTTGCCTTGGTATATCGGTGCATGGCATACAATTACCTTGAGTTAAAAACAAGTACTGTTTAGTTAAGATTATAAAAGTTAGTTAAAATTATATATTTTTTCCCATTAAAGCATAGTAG